>NC_080072.1:76171320-76475930 GCF_949987535.1 Balaenoptera acutorostrata
CACATCACTATGTCTCTCCTGCTTATCCAGAAGCTCAGTATTCCACAGCACCACTTATGTTAAGCAGACTTTCTAATATCCCTCCATATAAAATTCTAATTTGTTACTATTAATATGTTATTTCAGATTTTATTAATAAGTCACTAACAATAATAATATCACTAATTAAAAGCTGTATGCCCCAATCCATGTTCAGGTTAAGCAAGTATTTTCCATCTCATATTTGATACACAACACAAGTGTCTATTGTTGCTCAATAACAAATTGAGACCTCTTTAAATAAATTGTTTAGGATAATATGACATCTGTACAGGAAAATAGGAGATTGGACTCCAACCTCATTCTATACCAAAATTAATTGCAGTTGGATTAGAATATTCATGTAAACCACAAAACCATGAAGATTTTTAAAATATGTATTACAAATGACATATTGCTTACTTTGAGTAAGGGAAGGTTTCTTAAGCAAGACACACAAAACACTTACCAATTAAAAATCCTTTTTGTTCAAAAGACATTTTAAAAAAAGAAAGAAAGGCAAGACACAGATGAGAGAAAGATATTAACTATACATATTACTGACAAAAGACTTCAGAATATATTAAAATTTTCTACATATCAATAAGAAAATTTCAAAAAACCTGAAAGAAAAAAAATATAGGCAGGTGACTTTTACAGGTCGCCTATAAAATGACTAGAACATATATAAAACAATATTAATCATTGATAATTAGGAATGTAAATTAAAACTCACAAAGAGATGCTACTACACAAATCAGATTGGCAAAAATGGAAATGATATGGATTATTGATGATGGAGAACTCTTTTACATTTCTAGATAGAGTATAAATTGGAAAAGAGCTTGGCTCATCTAATGAAGTTGGAAGTGGATGTCTCCTACAATCTAGAGAGACTTGTGTACTGGTAGCCAAGTAAACATATCCAAGAATGTTTTTGGCAATATCATTTATAACAATTCAAAATAGAATAACCCAAGGGGTCATTTAAAAAAGCATGAATAAGTACATTGTGGTATATTCTTCCAATGGAATTTCATGTAGAAATAGAAGTAATATAGATAGTGCTACACAAACCAAATGACCGCATCTGTATTACAATGTTGAATGAATTAAGTAAATTAAAAAATAATATACACAGTATGATTCTAAGTATAAATAAATCACAATATGGAAAACTAAATTATATTGTTTAGAGTTCTATTAATAATTGATGAAACTACAAAGTAAGGAAATACTTATTACAAAAGTCAGAAGAGTAAATGGGGTTAAATAATCAGCAGTGGTGAGAAAGGAATGAGAAATAGGCTTGGTAGAGAGCAAAAGGGTTAGGTTACCTCTGTTTGGGATATTTATTTCAATTACTTAGTTTACTTTATCTCAACAAGTATTTAAAATTCTGTGCTCAGAATAAGAATTAGATGCTGGACATCTAGAGAGAAATAAATTCTCAATGAATTTGAAAACTGGTAAAAGTAGAGAAATGAAGAGAGTAAAAGACAGTCTTTCAGAATGAAAGCTCTGATAAGAAATATAAAGAATTATGTGTATAAGGAAAGAAAGCGTTAGCATGACTGGAAGAAAATTCACTAACCCATTACATTCAGTCATATATAAATTTACTCAAAAAACACTTATTAAGCTTGTATTCTGAGACTTTGGATTAAGAAGGAGACAGTAGAGAAGCAGACAACAGACAGGTCTGTAACATTTTGGATATAGAATTAATGGAGATTTGGTGGTGGTCTGATACACAGCTGGGAAGAAGGTGATTGCTAGGAATGATGCTAAGGCTTTCTCTCTGCACCTTCTCAAGATTGGAGGCCATTGATGAGGATAGGATGATTGGTGAAGCAGCAGAGTTAGCAGAGGAGAATGAGGGAGGGGGCAGGGTTGTAGAAAAAATAGAAAGCTTTGTGTGGTATGCCTGCAAAAATTGAAAAATATAGACATCGATTATGCTGTTGTATATGTGTGTCTGGAGTCCTTATGAGAAGAACAGCCTGGAAATGCACATTTGGGGGTTATCAATATAGAAATTACATAAAATGCATAGGAACAGATACAATCATAAAAGTAGAGAGTAAAGTTCTGAACAAATCCAATATTTAGAAGTGAGATTAAGGAGAAAGACTTAGCAAAGGAGATGGAAGAGATAGAAAACTAGAAGAGCATAATTTCATTGAAGATAATAATATTTCAGGAAGGAGAAATTAAGAGTTACCTTAAAATTTCTTTGAACATTTAATATTTAAAATATTGCCTAAATCACAAGTGGGATACTAAATGGTTGATGTGATAGTGAATAGCTCTTCCTAGAGAGGAAACACTGAGAAAGGGGAAAGAAGTGGAAAATCACGTAACCTGTCTTATAAGTATTTGAACTTGGATGAATGTTATCTAAACTAGAGGGAGGCATTCACACACATTCAGGTGAAAAAATAAATAAATTTATATTTTGTATGTTTAACTATTTTTTACTGTTTTTCTTTTACTTCTGTAACTCCACAGCTAAGAAAGAGGGAAGTTGGAAATTAAAGAATGGAGGCTGTAATAAGAAATTACAAATTTCTGATAATGCAGTACTGCACTGTAATCACTATGCACTGAAGAGAGTGTTTGATGAATCTTAGGACTCAGATATTTTAAAGGACAGATTACTTATGAGTGCAAAATAAATACTGATTGACTGATTATCCTTCATCTTTCTGAATTTAATAGAGTCTTGCTCAGTGATACTGGATTTCCTCTCACAGTTTCACAATCTATTTGAATAGACATAATAGCAGGGTCTCTATTAAAATTTCCAGTAGTAATTTCTTGTTTGAAACAAAAACATTGTCCTTTGCTACAAAGAAAACTCTGTTCATAATATTTTAGGTTGTACCTAAAATCCTCAAATTATGCTTGTCAATATCAGATCTAATTTGCATCAGAGAATGTTCATATTTGAGTGTCTTTGTGATTCATCTTCATTTGCCAGATAAATCTCTGGAGAACTTGGAGCTTTCCATCACCCAAAAATAGTTAAAAGAAAAGCTTTTAGGACTCATAGAATTTTGCAAAATGTTTTCTTCATTTTGATCAAAATGTGTCTACAAAGTGTCTCTTTAAATATTCTTCTCCAGGTGTATAAAAGACAAAATAGTGTGGTTTGAGGATCAAATGCTTGCAAGCTAGCTAGGAAATACATTGATAATGTTCCTGTCTTTTTGGAAATTGCTCAAGAATTATTACATTTATTGATAGAATGCTCTATTTGAAAATTTTGAAAAATTATTTTCTGAGTGCTTTGTATTCTAACTCTACATAGTTTTAGGAATTATGAACATTGGCTTGATCTTTGTGGCAGGATACGAGAGAGGATTCTTTGGATGATGAACCAGGTTTCTTTTTCAAATTTGTTTACAGATAAATACAATCATATGGGAGGTATCTTTTTCGGTAAACAGAATTACAATTTTGTTAGACTTCCCCCTTGATTCAGGTTTCATTTGCTGACAATAGTGTGGTCAGAGGTGCTAAAAGCAGTAAATGTTTCTATTACCCAGTAGGTAGTGCTTTCAACCAGAGATCAATTCTGGCTTCACTTCCATTCTCTAGATCCTCATCTTAATAACTGTTCTTCAATGATGAATTTGAAGCCAATTGATATGAAAAACTTACTTGGCTTTCAACGGAGACTTTCCAAGTACATCAGTGATAAGGAAATAAGTTTAAAAATGATAATATCTAACTAAACACTTTTAAAAAGAAATAAAATACAAAGCAACAACAAGACAATAAAAATAAGATTCTCCCTTCCTTGTTTCTGTGTTTTAACTTTTATCTTTATTTCTTTTGTATGACCAGCATAGTTACCATGAAGAAGAAAAGTTCTTTTTCATGGCATTCATTTTACCTGTTCCTGAGATATTTATTAAATTTTGCTTAACAAAAGCAGATTCTTTGTACTATGGCAAAAAGCAAAGGATGCTTCACCCATTTTTCACTCAAAATTATTCTTGCTGAGAACCAAAGTTTCAGCTCCTCTAGTGAGTCAAATCTCCCATTCTAATCACTTTCCCTCACATTATAGGAGTATGTGGGAGAATTCATTTTAAAAATAAAAGTATGGGAGAGAAGATAGGAAGAAGTTGGGTGACTTTGTATTATATTATGAAATACCACATATAGTTTAGATTAGAGAAATTAGGATGGACAAAGTAATAACTTTTATTTACATTTCATCTCAATCTCCTCTATGTCTAATCACTACTAAGGAAGACAAGTATGATTTTAACTCTTAATTCCAGTCTGAAACCATTGATGCCTAATTTTTTTCAGCAAATTTGGAACTTACTAATTATAAATATGTGCATGTGTTACCTGGTGATTCTCAATTTTGGCTCTGCCTGAGAAAGACCTCTGCTTTCTCCCCGACCACTTGCAATCCAAATTTTGAAGCTGCAGGCTCAGAATTCTTATTCAGTAGATCTGGTATGGAACCAGATTCAGAGATAATTTTGCAAAGTGTATTTTGTGAACTGAACTTTCATCATGTCATTTTTCACAAATACTCTCAGAATATCAGTTTTATAAGATACTAATAGAACAACATACTTTTCTCCAGTCTTTCTGGTAAACATCTGTTTCATTTCTGCAACTTCATTTCCATATTTTCTGGTAACTTTTTACAACTATTTCCTTCAGATTTTGGGGGGGACTTGAAGGAACCCAATTAATAGCATCCCTTCTCCACTCCAAGTGGCTAAACTAATATAAAAACCAGAGAGGTAAAGCTATGAATACACAAATATCAACTATTATTCATAAAATTTGATTGGAAAATCTAGATTATACCTCTGTCAAGTGGTATTATAATACTGGACCCCAGAATTAGTCACAATTATCCACCCAGTAATAAGCAAGACTAGAAAATCGCAGGTTTTCCCAAGTGGGGAGCCTACTCCTGTCAATGAAGGCACAAACTAGAACACATGTTCACTGTAAGTAAAAGTGGGGAAAATAAGCCAGACTATAAATTTCAAATTTATCTTTCTAAACTTACCAATCAGATTGAGTAACACTTCCATTACTTAGTTAAAGGCAGAGAGAAGCAAGGAACTTTACCCAACTGAAAAACAAAAATAAAAAACACTGTAGGAGTAGGGAGAAAAGTCTCCCTATACAGTATGCTATATATTTGTTCTTATAATTATTCACATACAACAAATTCAACAAATGAATACTTTATTCAACTAGACTAAGGAGATGAGCAGTTTATCAGGATATTTTCTGGAACTTTTGTTCAGCAGTTTAATTTTCTCCAATGAGGAATCTGAAGTAAGTCAGAAGAGAATATTAATTAAATCATTCTGTATCTGAGGTTAAAAATTTACTCTATATACTATTTTCTATCAAAAATTATGTCCACCCACATCATCCTGGACAAGCTATCAGAAATTCTGCAGTGAGATTAAATCTTAACCAGATACTTTAATAATAAAATGCCAAAATAGAGATGGCCCAAATTTGAGTATAATTCTTTTTCCATTATCAAAATCTCAGGTAAAATTCAAATTCAAATATTATATTTTCTTGCAAATCAAATGCCTAAGACATAAAATTACCAAAGAATGAAATTCTAAATCAAAGTACTACCTTGAAAATTACAGTAGCACAGTACAACAGCTGGCATACAGGGGCTGGCATCGAGTGAACATGCAAGAAGAGTTACTGACTGGAGGAGGGAGAGGAGGTGGCAGATGGTAGAGCTGAAGGATTGTGAGAGGACAGGCTGCAATTTCACTTAAGCCTGACATCGATGGAATGCAAGTTTGCATCTTTGAAAGTTCGCAACTTGAAGGTTCGTATGTAGGGAACTTAACTGTATCTTGACCTTGAGAGTAAAAAAATCTAAACAAAATTGTTTCCTTATATTTTATTCTCTTCAGTCTCTGCTAGAAGTATTACCAATGTCTGAATTCAATAGGAATCTATTCAACAGTTTCAGGCTATGCTTTTTTGTAGTGGACTGAATATAATTTTTTCAAGGTTCTAAAGTTCTATTATTTCAGTACTAAGCTTCTACCTCACCTTTAAGAAATTTTTCCCTCTGTGCCTTATCTGCATTTCTACAACATTCCACTCCCAATGAATGACACTGTAATGTACTCAATTGTCCAAAGAAAACTCTTTTCTATAACTTACTTTCACTATACAGCTACTACTACTAACTGTGGTATTACTCACTCCCCAATTCCAGTCAAGAACTCATTCTTGTTAGTCAATTTACTCCCTACATCTAATCACTAATTTAAATTCATCTACTTCTCAAATCTCCAGATTTCTTTCAGTTTTTATCATGAATGGATGTTGAATTTTGTGAAAGGCTTTTCCTGTATCTATTGAGATGATCATGTGATTTTTATTCTTCCTTTTGTTAATGTGCTCTAACACATTGATTGACTTGCAGATATTCAACCATTCTTGCATCACTGGTATAAACCCCACTTGATCACAGTGTATGATCCCTTTTATATATTGTTGAATTCGATTTGCTAATACATTGCTGAGGATTTTTGCATCTATGTTCATCAGAGATATTGGCCTATAATTTTCTTTTTTTGTAGTGTCTTTGTCTGGTTTTGGTATCAGAGTAATGGTGGCATTGTAGGATAAATCTGGGAATGTCCTATCCTCTGCAGTTTTTTGGAATAGTTTGAGAAAGATAGGCATTAGCTCTTATTTAAATGTAAATTAAAAAATAATTTCCCTATAAAGCCATCTGGTCCTGGACTTTTGTTTGCAAGGACTCTTTTTTATTATAAATTCAATTTCACTACTAGTGATTGGTATGTTCAGGTTGTCTATTTCTTCCTGATTCAGTCTTGAGAGGTTGTAGGTTTCTAGAAATTTGTAGATTTCTTCGAGGTTGTCAATTTGTTAGCATATAAGTGTTTTTAGTTTTCTCTTAAGTCTTTAAAAAATATATCTGTGATATTGGCTGTTCTTTCTCCTCTTTATTTATTTATTTATTTATTTATTTTTTTTTTTTATTTTTATTTTTGGCTGCGTTGGGTCTTCATTTCTATGCGAGGGCTTTCTCTAGCTGCGGCGAGCGGGGGCCACTCCTCATCGCGGTGCGCGGGCCTCTCACTATCGCGGCCTCTCTTGTTGCGGAGCACAGGCTCCAGACGCGCAGGCTCAGTAGTTGTGGCTCACGGGCCCAGTTGCTCCGCGGCATGTGGGATCTTCCCAGACCAGGGCTCGAACCCGTGTCCCCTCCATTGGCAGGCAGACTCTCAACCACTGCGCCACCAGGGAAGCCCTCTTTCTCCTCTTTTATTTCTTTTTTTGCTTATTTGGGTTTTCTCTCTTTACTTATTGATGAGCCTAGATAAAGGTTCATCAATTTTGTTTATCTTTTCAGAAAACCAGCTCTTGGTTTTATTGATCTTTTCTATTGACTTTTTAGTATTTTACTTATTTCTACTCTGATCTTTATGATTTCTTTTCTTCTAACTTTGGGTTTTGTTTGCTCTTCTTTTTCTAGCTCCTATTGGTGTAAGGTTAACCTATTCATTGAGGTTTTCCTTGTTTCCTAAAGTAGGCTTTAGGAACAAACTAGTTCCTCACTAGTTTGAAGTCTCACTAAACTAGTTTGAAGTCTTGCTAACAAACTCTCCTCTTAGAACTAATTTTGCTGCCTCCCATAGATTTAGGCTCATTGTGTTTTCATTTTCTTTTGTCTCCAGTTATTTATTTCTTCTTTGATTTCTTCAGTGAAACATTTGTTGTTTAGTAGCATATTGTTTAGCCTCCACATGTTTGTGTTTGTTAGCTTTTTTTTTTTTTTTTTTTGCAGCTTTTCTCTTGTAATTGATTTCAAGTTTCATAGTGTTGTGGTCAGAAAACTTATTTAATATGATTTCAATTTTCTGAATTTTACTGTGGCTTGGCTTGTTTTTTGGTCTAGCATGTGACCTATCCTGGACAATATTCTATGTACACTTGAAAATAATGTGTTTTCTGCTGCTTTTGGCCGGACTGCTCTATATATATCTATGAAGTTCATCTGGTGTAATGTGTCTTTTAAGACCAGTGTTTACTTTTTTAATTCAGGTATGGATGATTGGTCCATTGATGTAAGTGGGGTGTTAAAGCCCCCTACTATTATTGTGTTGCTGTGAATTCTCCCTTTGTATCCGTTAATATATATTGTATGTAGTTAGGTTCTCCTATGTTGGGTGCATGTATATTTACAATTTTTATATCTTCTTATTGGATTGATCCCTTGATGTTATGTAATGTCCTTCTCTCTTGTTACAGTCTTTGTTTTAAAGTCTATGTTGTATAAGTATTGCTACTGACTTTCTTTTGATTTTCATCTGCATGGGATACCATTTTCCATCCTCTCACTTTTAGCCTGTGTGGTTTTAGATCTGAAGTGAGTCTCTTATAGGCAGCATATATATGAGTCTTGTTTTGTATCCATTCAGCCACTATATGTCTTTTTATTGCAGCATATTGTCCATTTACATTTAAAGTAATCATTGATATGTATGTACTTATTGCCATATTGTTAATTGTTTTGGGGTTGTTTTATAGTTCTTTTTTGTTCCTTTCTTCTTCTTTTGCTCTCTTCCCTTGTCATTTGATGACTATCTATAATGTTATGTTTGGATTCTTTTCCCTTTTTTGTCTGTGTATCTATTATAGATTTTTGTTTGTAGTTACCATGATGTTTATATATAGCAATATACCTCTCTCTTTCTCTCTGTCTCTCATTCTCTCTGTCTTTGTCTCTCTGTCCCTCTCTGTCTCTTTGTCTTTCTGTCTGTCTGTTTCTCTCTCTCTCTCTCTCTCTCTCTCTCTATATATATATATATATATAGTATATATATGTGTATATATATATAATATGATTATATTATATGGCCAATCTCTTAATTTCAAACTCAATTTAACAAACCCAACAATGTTCACTGTTTTTTGACATCATATTTTATATATTTTTGTGTATCCCTTAACTACTTATTGTGGATATAGATGATTTTACTACTATTGTCTTTTAAACTTCCTACTAGCTTTATACATGATTGATTCACTCTCTTTACTATATATTTGCCTTTACCAATTTGATTTTTCCTTTCATAATTTTCATCTTCCTCATTGTAGCTTTTCCTTTTTCCCATAGGGAACTCCATTTAATTTTTCTTGTAAAGCTGATTTAGCAGTGCTAAACTCTTCTCACTTTTCCTTGCCTGGAAAGCTTTTGATCTCCTCATCAAATCTGAATAGAACACTAACTGTGTAGAATATTCTTTGTTGTAAGTTTTTTCCTTTCATCACTTTAAATATATCATACCACTCCCTGTGGCCTTCAGAGTTTCTGCTAAAAAGTCAGCTGAGAGCCTAATGGGAGTCCCCTTTTACCTAACTTCTTCCTTTTTCTTTGTTGTTTTCAATATTCTCTCCTTATATTTAATATTCACCATTTTAATTACAATGTGTCTTGATGTGGTCCTCTTTTGTTTGATCCTCTTTTGGACTCTTTGTGAATTCTGAACGTGGATACCTGTTTCCTCCTCCAGGTTATGGAAGTTTTCATCTATTACATCTTCAAATATGTTCTCTATCACTTTCTCTCTCTTTTCTCCATCTGGGACCCCATAATGTGATTGTTAGTATGCTTGATGTTGACCCAGAGGTCTCAGACTTTTTTTTTTAATTCTTCATTCTTCTTTACTATTTAGCTTGAGTGATTTCTACCACTCTGTCTTCTAACTTGTTGATCTGTTTTTTTGGTATCATCTAATTTACTGTCGATTCCTTCTAGTGTATTTTTCTTTTCAATTATTGTATTCTGCATCTCTGTATGGTTCTTCTTTATATTTTCTAATTTGTTAAAAACTTCTAACTTCTCACTCTGTTCATCTAATCTTCTCCTGAGTTCTTTGACTATTATTTTGATCATTACCTTGAACTCTTTATTAGGTAGGTTGCCTATTTCCACTTAGTTCTTCTTCTGGTGTTTAATCATTTGGAACATGTTCCTCTGTCACTTCATTTTAACTAATATGCTGTTTTTATTTCTGTGTCTGGTAGGTTGGTTATGTTTCCTGACCTTAGAGAAATGACATTTTTTAGGTGACATCCTATACGTCCCAGCAGCACACTCTCCTTTTGTCACTAGCATTAAATACTCTAGCCCTATGTGGGCTGCATGGGTCCTTCTGTTGTTGTGGGTTGACTAATAAGGGCAGACTGCTAGGCATGGCTGACCCCCAGTCTGGTTGTTTGCCAGGTCCTGCCTTGTATGGAAACTGCCAGCTACTGATTGGCAGGGCCAGTTTACCAGGCAGTTGGCTGTAGAATCCTGAGTGTCCTACGGCTACTGCTGGCCCACTGCTAGGCAGAGCCATGTTCTGGGGGTGGGTGGTTGCTGAGCCAATTTTCCCAGATGTATTTTCATCCTGCTGGTGGGCATGGCTGGTTCCAGACATAGCTGGTTGTTGAGTACAGGGTTTCCTATAGCTGGTGCTGTTCTGCTGATGAGTGAATCTGGATCCCAGTGTTGCTGGCTGGTGGAGAGTCTCAGAGCTGATGTTGGCCCTCTGGTGGGGGGAGCCATGGCCCAGGGGCTTCTGAGGCTGGTGCCTGCCCACTGGTGTTTCAGGCTGGTCCTGGTGCTAGTTCAGTCCACTGGTGGGTAGAACAGGGTTTGTGGCTGCAGGTCCCAGAGTGTGTGAGAATTTGTGTGCATCCTTTAAGAGTGGTGTCTCTATTCTCCACAACCTTCTGCCTCTCAACAATAAGGTCCTTTGACCTTAATGCCAAACATTCTGGGGGCTTGTCTTTCTGGTGCAAGACCCCCAGTCTGGGGAGCCTGATGGTGGTCTAGGACTCCTTGCTCCTTGGGGAAGACCTCTGCAACTTTAATTATCCTCCTGTTTGTGAGTAGACCACCTAGCTAAGGGTATAGATTTTGACTATACTGTGTCTGTCCCCCTTCTACTTGTCTCCCTGGAGTTCCTTCTTTTTGCCTTTAGTTCTAGATCTTTTCTCCTAGTTTTCCAGTCTTTTTCATCAACCATTGTTCTGTAACTAGCTGTAGTTCTGGTGTGCAATGGAAGGAGGTGAGCTCAGGGTCTTCCTACTGTTCCATTTTGGCCATTGAATATTTTCTATAATTTTTCAGCCTTAACCTCACCAACATTATCTTCCAAAGGTTACTGATGAGGTTACACAATGTTGTTTTTTAACACAACCCTGCTCTCTATTTCAAATTGTTCTACAAATTGTCATACATTTTCCCTTTTATGTTTTTAAGGAAGAAAGAACATTTTTATGGGTAATTCTCCCTTTTAGGAGCCTTGAGCCTACCTTCAAATGTGTTCCTTGAACTTTCACACATAATTCTTCCAATAGTTATTTTATTCTCCATCTCTGTCTCTCTAGTTTCCCCCTTCCTCTTCAGAGTCAGCTTATCTATGACACACTGTTACATGTTTTTTTCTAAAACTCCCACTAATATTCCAATAAATTAACTAGATATGATTTATTACAGTCTATATGGGTTCTCAAATGCAAGGTAAATGTTTGGGATCCTGTCATTTGTGTGTGTGTGTGTGTGTGTGTGTGTGTGTGTGAACAACAACAATACTATATGAGCTCAATTTACAAATTTTCCTTCACTAATTTGCTTTTAACCTTTTGCTTATCTTTTATTGAGACTCATTAACAAAAATAGCCAGATGTAAATTTATTCTGTATTTTCCCTATGATAAGATCCATTATCTATTTTGTAGTTCAAATAGTCTATATTAGTTCCCATGTGAAAGATGTGTCAAAAAGTATGACTTCAGTTCATTTCCACTGAAAACGTTGTGTGTTTTCACGTTTTATGTCTGTGGGACTTCTGGCTGAATGTAAAAAAGGGCCTGGGCCTCTAAAATAAATCCTTAACATAAGATCATCCATCTATTTATCTATCTATTGAAAGACAGATACATAGCTAGTTAAGTAGCTAGTTAGAGAGATTATAGATAATATGAGAGACATTTTTATATAGGATTTGGTTTAATAAAAGCAAATGATATGAATGAAAGAATAATACATCTGTCCATCACTGTTTTGGAACTTCAAGACCTAAATTGTGTCTGCCTCTGCTACTACATAACCTGTGGGAGAAATCATGGCATCTAAGGGCAAACAGCCAAGCATGACCTAGGACTATGGCATTGTCTGGTGCTAACTTAGACCCAGGGCTCCTATGTGGAGAGTATTTCAGATTATTCTTCAAAGCCTTTGCATTTAGGGGGACAGTATCAAAGAATATTCTAGAAAGATTAGAAGCCATTTTAGTGTAGTATGTGGGAACAGACTACCAAAGGGAACCACGTTCTCTTGGTAAATGAACCTGTTCATTGAGAGAAACAAAACTGACAACTCTACTAGCTGCTAAGAGGACTTTGTAAAGAGCTGTTCTCATGGAGGTTGTTCTCACTGATGGTGGGTAAACTGCATTCCAGAAATAAGCAGTATAGGAACACATTTCCCAGACTTACTAGTTTTTTTTTTTTTTCCAGATTTAATGAGATATAGTTGATCTATAACATTGTATAAGTTCAAGATGTAAAATGTGGTAATTTTATCACATATATATTACAAAAGGATTATAACAGTAAGGTTAGTTAATGTGCCCTTCACATCAATAATTACTATATTTTTGTTATGATGAAAAAAATAAGATCTATTCTCTTAGTAATTTTCAAGTGAACAATATAGAATTGTTAATTATATTCACCATGATGTACACTAGATCCCCAGAACGTATTCCTCTATGACTGGGAGTGTGTATCCTTTAACCAACATCTCCTTTCTCTCCTTCAACGTCTCCTGGAAACCACTGATCAACACTGTTTCTATGATCTGAGCTTTATAAGATTCCACATGTAAGTGAGCTCATACAGTGTTTTCTTTCCCTGACTTTCTGAGGGCATAATGCCCTCAAGATTTGTCCATGCTGTTACAAATGGCAGGAGTTTTTTTCTTTTTTAAGACTGAAAAATATTTTATTGCATATGTATACCACATCTCCTTTATCCATTTATCCTACAATAGACATTTAGTCTTTGAGGAAACTTCACATACTATCTGCTTGAGTTTCTTGTGCCTATATGAAAGAAGATGCCCATGACTTCTGTCCCTGCATGGAAGTCCCTTCTTACTGACTCACTGTACTAGTCTCTTTAGAGACACCCTCTTTTGTCTGTCTCTGGGTGGGATTCTCATTTCAAGTCAGCTCAGCCTCTGGACTTTGATGTTGGTTCCCTCTGGCAGTTACCTTGACTGGAACTTTCCCAGTTAACTGCCTCAGGTCCTTCAGTTTGTTCAACAAGTACTTTCAACTTCTCTTTTTGATTAGGATGTCAATGCCCAGGCTCATACGATTCCAGGTTATTTCTTTATCTTTTGCAACGACTCCCCCTACCGTTATTTGCCACTTCAACACTAAGCAGTGTCAACTTTAGCCACTGGGTTTCAATAAGATGTGAGTCTTATTGCCAGTTCAAATTCTAGGATTTCTATCAGAGATTTCCACACAATAACTTCTCACATGAAGCTGTGCAAAGCCCTTTTACCAGAGCTAGTCCCTGGTTCTTTGTTTACGATTTGCTACCCAGATCAATGCCCTGTATACACTTCTCTTGTTCCAGGGTCACAGTCCCAACTTTCTGTAGCCTCTTCCTTTCTTTCTTATTTGAGCAGGATTAATCTCCCTTTACTTTTCTTCAAGAATTAGGGCCCTATGGAGTCTAGTGAGCACTTACTTGGAGTCTTACTTGAAATTTTTAATGTTTTTCTTTAATTATTGTTTATGCACTACAGGTCCACATTGTTGAATAGTGTATACTTTTCAATTCATAATACACATATAATTGATCCTTGTAAAGCATTTTCTCTGTTATAAACCTTCATACCAAATACAAACTTCAACAATTTCCTCTCACTACCAACCTTAGTTACCCACCTTAGTTTTATATATATATATATATATATATATATATATATATATATTTTTTTTTTTTTTAATTTATATAAGATTGATGTATTGTTGACCCTTAAACAATATGGGTTTGAACTGTGCAAGACCATATATACATGGATATTTTTCAACAGTAAATACTACAGCACTGCACAGTTGATTTATTGAATGTGGAGGAACCACAGATATGGAGGACCAACTATAAATTATATGCATGTTAACCCCCGCTTTGTTCAAAGGTCAACTGTACTATAAATCTCAGTCTTCCTCCATTTTTTTTTATTTATTAGAATGTTTTCAAGACCTATCCATAACTTTTTGTTTTCAATTTAATGTTATACATTTATTCATAATATTTATTGTATATTAAAGTTTGCTTTATACACAACTTTTTAAATATCTTTTATTTGCATTTTTCACTTGTTCAAAATCTTATGAGGGTTTTGTGTACTTTTTTAGTTTTTCCCGATAATGAACTTTTAACTTGTAGATTCCTTGTTGTATCTTGTTTTATATTTAATTTCTCTTATTATCTTTAATTTCTTTCTTCTAATTTATTTTGAACTTTTTTTAATAGTATAACTACTTAAATAAGATATTTATTTCATTAACTTTTAGACTTTATTCTTCTTTGAACATAAATATTTAATGTTATTGGTTTCTGTTTAAGTGTATCAGTATAGCTGTATCCCACAGTTATGATTTTCTACATATTTTCTAAGCAATTACTATTTATCAAAGTAAAAACTTACGTTACCTTTACACTTTTATGCTACTATAGTAAGACCAGTTTTAGGCAAAATTGCCTTTGCAGTTTTAAATCTTCTATTGTTAAATTCCACATATAATGGTCCAGTTATTGTTAAAGTTACAGTAGTGTACTACTTACAATTTAAATAAATATTTATATTATCTAAAGACTATAAAAACAATTCCTAATATTTATATAAAAATAATATTTACAAAATACTCTTTTAAGAGTTGTAATTCCATCTTGCCTCAATTTAAGCCAATATATAGTCTCTTAAGTACTACCATAAATATTTTAAACTGACAATAGAGAAATAATATTCCTATTGAAAAGAGCCCACAGAAATTCAAGTTTCTTGGAGAGATTCTAAAAGTCTAGATCATTGATTTGAAAGTTAAATTAACTGAGAATGGAAGTCCTATTTTCAGGATGAAATGGTAGTGGAAAATTTATCACGTTGAGGTCCATGTATGCCTCCTAGAGGATGAGAAAGAAAAAGGAGGTCTTTTTCTCATGAACTGTGTCCTTAGATCCACTAGCAACAATGAACAACAGATTGAAGGAGGTGTGTGAACATAGACTGGTAGCATGGAGTGGAGGGAATAGGAAAGCCCTGCTTTCAGATAAATGTTTCCCCCACATCTCTGGTTAAAAGGCCATAAAGAGGATCATTATTGACCAGGTACCCTGTTTAGAAAAACTGCATGTAATGGGTGACTCTTTAGTAATCATCCAGTGACTGGATCATTGTTATAATTTCAGCCATCAACTCTCTCTTGTTCTGTGCATCTGAACTTCTCTACATTCAGTTCTTTTTTTTTTTTTAAAGATTGATTGGTTGATTGATTGATTGCTATGTTGGGTCTTCGTTTCTGTGCTAGGGCTTTCTCTAGTTGTGGCAAGCCGGGGCCACTCTTCATTGAGGTGCGTGGGCCTCTCACTATCGTGGCCTTTCTTGTTGTGGAGCACAGACCCCAGACACGCAGGCTCGGTAGTCGTGGCTCACGGACCTAGTTGCTCCACGGCATGTGGGATCTTCCCAGACCAGGGCTTGAACCCGTGTTCCCTGCATTGGCAGGCAGATTCTCAACCACTGCGTCACCAGGGAAGCCCTACATTCAGTTCTTGTTCTTGGAAAGTTATTGCCTCCTTGAAGATTGAGTTGATCCCCTTCAGGTTTTTAAATTTTTCCTTCACACTCTTTTCTTCTCATGACTGTTTCTCCAGGTTAGTATTTTCTAAAGATAACCCCAGTTCTGCCTATTACTTTTGAACAGAACTAGAATAACAAGGATATTACACTTTTTGTGAATTAATTTTGCAATACTTTGGACAAGTTTTTTTTTGTCTTTTTTTATATAAAAATCTAAAGAAAAATAAGAAACCCATAAAAAAACTGAAGACAGGAGTTGACACCCATAGGAAGTCATAGATTTTGAAGTCTAGCTTTATGTCATTCTATCACATGGCTCGCTCCTTATGCAGTTTCCCATGGATCTGCCTGAAGTCAAGGTCCACGTGGTTCACAGCCCCTCCATGTTGGCTCTGACTACAGAAGAGCTCATTCCAGCAACCTATGGTTCATAGGTTAGCTCTAGACTATACAAATGTCCCAGCATTTTATCTGAAACCCAACCCCCATCTAGCAAACAAGATGAATACAAATGGAGCTGGTCTAAGAAAGAAGGACTACTATTCAGATGGGAATGTCTTAGGAGTCCAGGGTTTCCTCCTCTCTCTTTCTCTCTCCCTCTGTAAAAATATTATTAAACTTTTTAAGTACAAAAAAAGTTAAAGAGAACAAAACACTGATCACCCATATATCCATTATCCAGAGTCAATTTATTTTTAACATTTTGCTATATTTCCACAAATAATTAGTTATCTCTTCCTTTTCAGCATCACATACTGATATGTGCTTTGTATTCTGTGTAGATGGAACACGCATTGTGTGCTTTTTTGTATCTTTCTTCTTTAATTTACTGCTAGTTCCATCAGATTTGTCTGTGTTGTGTGTCAGCAATTCATCATTGTTTTGTTGCTAGGTAGTTGTTCCTTGTGTGAGTATGACACATTTCTTTATTTTTAAAAAATGGTAATGTTCAGAGGATTCTAGGAAATGAAATCATTTTTTGGAAACAAAGAAAGTTAAATAACTAAATACTTATTATGTTTTTCCTATATGAAGTGTACCACTGGGTAACCAAAAAGAAGAAGAGGGGAGATTTCTCTTTCTGGAAGTATTCAAGCTAATTATTGAAGAAGAAATGATAAAAATATAATATGTCATTTTTTAAAAAAATAATCTAAATAATTATCATCAACTGGCAACTAACATTACAAAAATGAGACAACTGGACATCTGTACTTCCTGTTGGAAGTACAATGTATTATCTATGAAATACTTTATTAAATTATAAGGCTTGAAAGTGATCAAAGATAATCTAATTACTAATTTACAAGAAAACAAGGAAATGTGGTGGGTGACATAATAAGGATAAAAGGAGCAAATACAAAATATGGAAACTGTATAGGATGGACAACCTGCATTCGTCAACAAATAATTTCAAGGAATAAAAGAACTTGTAGGTTCTCAAAGACTAAAAGATATTTCTTAAGAGACATAACTAAATACAAATATACACTTATCGTAGCCACTGAGAAATGGAGAAAAGTTTTTCTGTTGGTATGGAAAAAAAAATTGCCCCATATAATTCTCCAACAGACCTCATTTTCCATATGATTTGCTTTACTGAACTTCTTTTAGTTCTTGGGGATATGTGCTATTCTCGCTATCTCAACCAGTTGGTATCTGTGGTACAAACTCTTATTCTTTTTTTCATATTTTACCTTGTCACTTATTTAACCTCTCAGACAAGATAAGCTTACTGTCATATAATTTATTTTATAATTCTCCTTCATATCACGTTAAATTATAGTTATTTATTTATATTATTTGCTTAATATTTCTTTGTTAGTTCCAGAAAGGTTGTCACTCCATCCTTCTAATTCTTTGCTGTATTCTCACTGCCAATGATGGTGGCTAGCATGTAATACATCTTTAGTAACTGTTTGGTCAGTAACTGAATAAATGAGCCATAGATAACACATATATAAATGGCAGCAGTTTGTTTGTATGTTGTATACATTTATTTCTGTTGACCACTTAAGACACACTTCATAATTTATATATATTTCTTCTCAGTGGCTCTCATGGCCCCACTTAGGTGCCTTTATTGTCCTGTCTTGTTTTGCCTTTGACTTCTCTAACTTAACAGAGAGCCATCTTCCTTGTTAGGCACTGATGTCTACTATGGTTTTAGTTGAGGGTTTGGAAGTTTGAGTCTAGAAAATACCAAATTACCGTCAGGAAGGAAACTCAGGAAAGGTCTTTTACATTTTTTCTTTGCAGTTATACAATGTTGCAGTTACATTAGGACTTCTGCAATAGTGTTTCTTAGAAAAAATATTTTTAGATTTTAAGGAATAACCTGAAAAATGTGTTTTAACCCTATGTCTAATGAAGGTTTAATTTAGCTATGGGCTGCCTCACTAGAATGTTGTGAACTCATTGCTGGAGAGCCCTGATAAGCAATCTGAGACCTAAGCAACAGGCAAATGAGCAAATCCAGACACTCACAACGTGGCATCAATAAGGTACAAGGACCAGAGGCAGCTGTGGGCCCATTAGTCTTTAAGCAGCCTGTCTGCTGATGGGCCCAGTCAGCTGAGTGGCCCGAGGAGTCTCCCAGACATGCACCAGCACCGGCTTCCTCTGCTTCCTCGGCTTCCTCGGCTTCCTCAGCAGAAGGAGCTCCCAGGAGTGGCTGCCACCAGCGTCCGTATCCTGAGAGGCCACCACAGCCGCCCTCTGCCGTCACCTCTCCAGGAGATTCTCTGAGACCAGCAGCCATGTGGATGAAAGGCTCTTGGTGCTCCAGCCAGGCATCAGGGCTGTGCCTCTGAGGTGGAAGAGCCAACTTCAGGACACTGGTCCACAAGAGACCTCCCAGCTCCACGGAATACCAAACGGTGAAAATCTCTCAGAGATCTCCATCTCAACATCAAGACCCAGCTTCACTCAACGACCAGCAAGCTACAGTGCTGGACACCTTATACCAAACAACTAGCAAGAGAGGAACACAGCCCCATCCATTAGCAGAGAGGCTGCCTAAAATCATAATAAGGCCACAGACACCCCAAAATACACCACTAGGTGTGGACGTGCCCACCAGAAAGACAAGATCCAGCCTCATCCACCAGAACACAGGCACTAGTTCCCTCCACTAGGAAGCCTACACAACCCACTGAACCAACTTTAGCCACTGGGGAGAGATACCAAAAACAACGGGAACAACGAACCTGCAGCCTGTGAAAAGGAGACCCCAAACACAGTAAGATAAGCAAAATGAGATGACAGAAAAACACACAGCAGATGAAGGAGCAGGGTCAAAACACACCAGATCTAACAAATGAAGAGGAAATAGGTAGTCTACCTGAAAAAGAATTCAAAATAATGATAGTAAGGATGATCCAAAATCTTGGAAATTGAATAGACAAAATGCAAGAAACATTTAACAAGGACGTAGAAGAACTAAAGAGGAACCAAGCAACGATGAAAAACACAATAACTGAAATTAAAAATACTCTAGATGGGATCAATACCAGAATAACTGAGGCAGAAGAACGGATAAGTGACCTGGAAAATAAAATGGTGGAAATAACTACTGCAGAGCAGAATAAAAAAAAAAAAAAGAATGAAAAGAACTGAGGACAGTCTCAGAGACCTCTGGGACAACATTAAACGCACCAACATTTGAATTATAGGGGTCCCAGAAGAAGAAGAGAAAAAGAAAGGGACTGAGAATATATTTGAAGAGATTATAGTTGAAAACTTCCCTAATATGGGAAAGGAAATAGTTAATCAAGTCCTGGAAGCACAGAGAGTCCCATACAGGATAAATCCAAGGAGAAACACGCCAAGACACATATCAATCAAACTGTCAAAAATTAAATATAAAGAAAACATATTAAAAGCAGCAAGGGAAAAACAACAAATAACACACAAGGGAATCCCCATAAGATTAACAGCTGATCTTTCAGCAGAAACTCTGCAAGCCAGAAGGGAATGGCAGGATATACTTAAAGTGATGAAGGAGGAAAACCTACAACCAAGATTAATCTGCCCAGCAAGGATCTCATTCAGATTTGATGGAGAAACTAAAACCTTTACAGACAAGCAAAAGCTGAGAGAGTTCAGCACCACCAAACCAGCTTTACAACAAATGCTAAAGGAACTTCTCTAGGCAAGAAACACAAGAGAAGGAAAACACCTACAATAACAAACCCAAAACATTTAAGAAAATGGGAATAGGCACATACATATCGATAATTACCTTAAATGTAAATGGATCAAATGTTCCCACCAAAAGACACAGACTGGCTGAATGGATAAAAAAACAAGACCCATATATCTGCTGTCTACAAGAGACCCACTTCAGACCTAGAGACACATACAGACTGAAAGTGAGGGGTTGGAAAAAGATATTCCATGCAAAGGGAAATCAAAAGAAAGCTGGAGTAGCAATTCTCATATCAGACAAAATAGACTTTAAAATAAAGACTATTACAAGAGACAAAGAAGGACACTATATAATGATCAAGGGATCGATCCAAGAGGAAGGTATAACAATTGTAAATATTTATGCACCCAACATAGGAGCACCTCCATACATAAGGCAAATACTAACAGCCATAAGAGGAGAAATCGACAGCAACACAATCATAGTAGGGGACTTTAACACCCCACTTTCACCAATGGACAGATCATCCAAAATGAAAATAAATAAGGAAACACAAGCTTTAAATGATACATTAAACAAGATGGACTTAATTGATATTTATAGGACATTCCACCCAAAAACAACAGAATACACATTTTTCTCAAGTGCTCATGGAACATTCTCCAGGATAGATCATATCTTGGGTCACAAATCAAGCCTTGGTAAATTTAAGAAAATTGAAATCATATCAAGTATCTTTTCCGACCACAATGCTATGAGACTAGATATCATTTACAGGAAAAGATCTGTAAAAAATACAAACACATGGAGGCTACACAATACACTACTTAATAACGAAGTGACCACTGAAGAAATCAAAGGGGAAATCAAAAAATACCTAGAAACAAATGACAATGGAGACACGACGACCCAAAACCTATGGGACGCAGCAAAAGCAGTGCTAAGAGGGAAGTTTATAGCAATACAAGCCTACCTCAAGGAACAGGAAACATCTTGAATAAACAACCTAACCTTGCACCTGAAGCAATTAGAGAAAGAAGAACAAAAAAACCCCAAAGCTAGCAGAAGGAAAGAAATCATAAAGATCAGATCAGAAATAAATGAAAAAGAAATGAAGGAAACAATAGCAAAAATCAATGAAACTAAAAGCTGGTTCTTTGAGAAGATAAACAATATTGATAAACCATTAGCCAGACTCATCAAGAGAAAAAGGGAGAAGACTCAAAACAATAGAATTAGAAATGAAAAAGGAGAAGTAACCACTGACACTGCAGAAATACAAAGGCTCATGAGAGATTACTACAAGCAACTCTATGCCAATATAATGGACAACCTGGAAGAAATGGACAGATTCTTAGAAATGCACAACCTGCTGAGACTGAACCAGGAAGAAATAGAAAATATGAACAGACCAATCACAAGCACTGAAATTGAAACTGTGATTAAAAATCTTCCAACAAACAAAAGCCCAGGACAGGATGGCTTCACAGGTGAATTCTACCAAACATTTAGAGAAGAGCTAACACCTATCCTTCTCAAACTCTTCCAAAATATTGCAGAGGGAGGAACACTCCCAAACTCATTCTATGAGGCCACCATCACCCTGATACCAAAACCAGACAAAGATATCACAAAGAAAGAAAACTATAGGCCAATATCACTGATGAACATAGATGCAAAAATCCTCAACAAAGTACTAGCAAACAGAATCCAACAGCACATTAAAAGGATCATACAACATGATCAAGTGGGGTTTATCCCAGGAATGCAAGGATTCATCAATATATGCAAATCAATCAATGTGATACACCATATTAACAAATTGAAGGAGAAATACCATATGATCATCTCAATACATGCAGAGAAAGCTTTCGACAAAATTCAACACCCATTTATGATAAAAGCCCTGCAGAAAGTAGGCATAGAGGGAACTTTCCTCAACATGATAAAAGCCATATATGACAAACCCACAGTCAACATTGTCCTCAATGGTGAAAAACTGAAACCATTTCCACTAAGATCAGGAACAAGACAAGGTTGCCCACTCTCACCACTATTATTCAACACAGTTTTGGAAGTGTTAGCCACAGCAATCAGAGAAGAAAAAGAAATAAAAGGAATCCAAATCGGAAAAGAAGAAGTAAAGCTGTCACTGTTTGCAGATGACATGATAGTATACATAGAGAATCCTAAAGATGCTACCAGAAAACTACTAGAGCTAATCAATGTATTTGGTAAAGTAGCAAGATACAAAATTAATGCACAGAAATCTCTTGCATCTCTATACACTAATGATGAAAAATCTGAAAGTGAAATTAAGAAAACACTCCCGTTTACCATTGCAACAAAAAGAATAAAATATCTAGGAATAAACCTACCTAAGGAGACAAAAGACCTGTATGCAGAAAATTATAAGACACTGATGAAAGAAATTAAAGATGATACAAATAGATGGAGAGATATACCATGTTCTTGGATTGGAAGAATCAACATTGTGAAAATGACTCTACTACCCAAAGCAATCTACAGATTCAATGCAATCCCTATCAAACTACCACTGGCATTTTTCACAGAACTAGAACAAAAAATTTCACAATTTATATGGAAACACAAAAGACCCCGAATAGCCAAAGCAATCTTGAGAACGAAAAATGGAGCTGGAGGAATCAGGCTCCCTGACTTCAGACTATATTACAAAGCTACAGTGATCAAGACAGTTTGGTACTGGCACAAAACAGAAATATAGATCAATGGAACAGGATAGAAAGCCCAGAGATAAACCCACACACATATGGTCACCTTATCTTTGATAAAGGAGTCAAGCATATACAGTGGAGAAAAGACAGCCTCTTCAATAAGTGGTGCTGGGAAAATTGGACAGATACATGTAAAAGTATGAAATTAGAACACTCCCTGACACCATACACAAAAATAAACTCAAAATGGATTAAAGACCTAAGTGTAAGGGCAGACACTATCAAACTCTTAGAGGAAAACATAGGCAGAACACTCTATGACATAAATCACAGCAAGATTCTTTTTGACCCAGCTCCTAGAGAAATGGAAATAAAAACACAAATAAACAAATGGGACCTAATGAAACTTAAAAGCTTTTGCACAGCAAAGGAAACCATAAACAAGACCAAATGACAACCCTCAGAATGGGAGAAAATATTTGCAAATGAAGCAACTGACAAAGAATTAATCTCCAAGATTTACAAGCAGCTCATGCAGCTCAATAACAAAAAAAGAACAACCCAATCCAAAAAAGGGCAGAAGACCTAAATAGACATTTCTCCAAAGAAGATATACAGATTGCCAACAGACACATGAAAGAATGCTCAACATGATTAATCATTAGAGAAATGCAAATCAAAACTACAATGAGATATCCTCTCATACCGGTCAGAATGGCCATCATCAAAAACTCTAGAAACAATAAATGCTGGAGAGGGTGTGAAGGAAAGGGAACCCTCTTGCACTGTTGGTGGGAATGTAAATTGATACAGCCACTATGGAGAACCGTATGGAGGTTCCTGAAAAAACTACAAATAGAACTACAATACAACCTAGCAATCCCACTACTGGGCATATACCCTGAGAAAACCATAGTTCAAAAAGAGTCATGTACCAAAATGTTCATTGCAGCTCTATTTACAATAGCCAGGAGATGGAAGCAACCTAAGTGTCCATCATCTGATGAATCGATAAAGAAGATGTGGCACATATATACAATGGAATATTACTCAGCCATAAAAAGAAATGAAATGGAGGTATTTGTAATGAGGTGGATGGAGTTAGTGTCTGTCATACAGAGTGAAGTAAGTCAGAAAGAGAAAAACAAATACAGTATGCTAACACATATATATGGAATCTAAGGAAAAAGAAAAAAAAAGGCCATGAAGAACCTAGTGGCAAGACGGGAATAAAGACACAGACCTACTAGAGAATGGACTTGAGGATATGGGGAGGGGGTGGGGTGAGATGTGACAGGGTAAGAGAGTGTCATGGACATATATACACTACCAAATGTAAAATAGATAGCTAGTGGGAAGCAGCTGCATAGCACAGGGAGATCAGCTCGGTGCTTTGTGACCACGTAGAGGGGTGGGATAGGGAGGGTGGGAGGGAGGGAGATGCAAGAGGGAAGAGATATGGGAACATATGTATATGTATAACTGATTCACTTTGTTATAAAGCAGAAACTAATGCACCATTGTAAAGCAATTATACTTCAATAAAGATGTTTTTAAAGAAAATAAAATAAGGTACAATGGTTGCAGAGAAAAGTCATGGAAGATGGTAGGACACATTATCAGGGGTTGGGGCAATACAATTGAATCAACTTAAGGAAACATGAGCCAACATTAAGTGGTAGGATTTACTAAGAGAGGAACATGTCAAGGCCTCAGGTACAGAAAAGTAAGAATAAGGGCACAGTGAGAAAAACTTAGTTAGAAGTTGGAGGATAGTCACAAGAAACAAATAATTACCTGAACAAGGATATAAGAGCCCAGTGAAGAATAAATATGGAAATAGTGAGAGAAACTATTATGTGGTCATACATAGAACTCTTCTCAAATCTGGCCTGCATCCATGTTCAAAAACTGGAAAGAAAGTCATAAAACTAATAAGTATTAAGAGTAGCACATGTAAGAAAATATGCTAAAATATGGATCACAAAATTCATTGTATTATAAATCATATGTGTATATGTATATGAATAATTATACATTTTGTACCTCTCCTGAAGATTCAATCATTTGTTACGAATATATTTCCATTGTATTGATGTTACAACTAATGGAAAGTTTAGATAAGAGGTAAATACAGTGCAGTACATACAAATCACAGTGAAAACACAGAAAGGGAACTCAGTGCCAATGGTCAGGAAGGGCTTCCTTAGAAAGAGCAATATTTAAGTTGAATCATAAAGATATTTTTAAACAAAAGGTAGATAAGCATTTAACCAAGTAAAGAGGAAGATGCAATGACAAAACAATAGTACAAAGTGTTAATGACGAGAGAAAGCCTAAAATATTGGTGTCACAGAAAGTAGTTTAATTTGGAAAGGGGAGATACCAATGATGGCAAGAGATTACATGGGGAAGTTAGCAGGGATGGGATTGTCATATGCATTGAAAATATATAGATATGGAAGATGAAAAGCCATTGGAATGGTGAGCTGTTGTTTCAGAAAAACACTGAAGACAACTACAAAAGGAGTTTTAGTCTTCTTTTCAGTAGATAGAACAATAAAGCCTTCATGCCATAATTAATATAATTTACATGGAGCCCTAAAACTCTCAATTTCTCTTTTCTTCCATGAATAATTTTTGAAAAATATTTTCAGAAGAATTAGAGGAAAGATGGGTAATAAATACTAGTAAACAGTCACCTGACCAAGCTACATGATGTTTATTTTCCTGAAATGTAAAAATTTAATGGAGAATAATTCAAAAATGTTATTAAATTGTTACCAAAGAAAGTTCATGTAAGACAAGGTAAATGTACTATTAAGGTGATTTTAATTAGTGTGAACATAGAGTAAAAAAGCTGGGGGCTTCCCTGGTGGCGCAGTGGTTGAGAATCTGCCTGCCAATGCAGGGGACACGGGTTCGAGCCCTGGTCTGGTAGGATCCCGCATGCCGCGGAGCGGCTGGGCCCGTGAGCCACAATTGCTGAGCCTGCGCGTCTGGAGCCTGTGCTCCGCAACAAGAGAGGCCGCGATGGTGAGAGGCCCGCGCACCGCGATGAGGAGTGGCCCCCACTTGCCACAACTAGAGAAAGCCCTCACACAGAAACGAAGACCCAACACAGCCATGGATAAATAAATAAATAAATAAATAAAAATTAAAATAGTTTGGTTTAAATTTATTACAAAAAAAAAAAAGCTGTTAATTGAATAATATTCTAGAATGGATTTTTGAAAGAATGACTTAAATATTTAGAATGAGACATAGTACATACTGGGACTCAGGCTGAGCTCACAAAAATTAATCCAGAAAATCTTTGAATTTTTTTAGAATATTAGTATTACTAGTAAATATACACATACTTATCATGGAATAAAATATATTCAATGTGGCAAGACTTTAAAAAAAATCATACGTGTGCTTCTGATCCCCAATTTACCACTGCACAAAGTAAAAGAATAGGTACTTTAAAAGCTGATGATGACGGACGACTACTATTACTGCTAGCTCTATAAATTTCCTCTATTCAGAGATAACTTTGGGTCCTGATGTTGTGTGAGGTTCTTGCTATTACATATTCTGAGGTTAGAATCAAGTCCACAGATACAGTTTAAGTAGATTTTAGTTCAATAAATGGAAGAAACTCCCTAAAATTCATGCTCTCTAATGGGCTCTCAATAAGTGTAGCTCTTTGCCAATAGAAGGAGCCAAGCAATATATTCACACATCCCTTTTTATCATTCTCTAATTTATATCTCCTTTTCAAATCTAACTAATTAAAATAAAAACTAGTCAACTGAAACAAGATTCTGTTAGAGTATCTAAAATTCTGATAGAGTTTCCATCACACTGAATATCTGACAAAAACAATGAGAATGTTGCTTTTGCCTAGGAGAGGGATTAACAAGAAGATGACAACTTTAGAGGAAAAGAATATTGAAAAGCCTAAAGAAATAAATGCATGAATGAATAAGGCCAGTGGCTAAGAATAATAGATTTTATTCACATTGAACTTCATTTGTGGCTTAGAATAATAGTCTCTGGAGTTGGAGGTCAATGTAAAAGTACACCAGTCAAAAGTCAATTTTATAGGCAAGGAAACAAATTTACCAAAGGTAGGTGACTTTCTCATTCATGTAAATAGTCAGTGTAAGAAACATTTATCCAGTCCCTACCTGGGCTCTTTGGTGGGGCTAACGGCAGACTCTGGGAGGGCTCACATCAAGGAGTAGCCCCAGAACCTCTGCTGCCAGTGCCCCGTTCCCACAGTGAGCCACAGTGACCCCCTGCCTCCACAGGAGACCCTCCAACACAAGCATCAAGTTCTCATCGGCTTGAGGCATTGGTATCCATCAAAGAAATGACATGGACCAGTCCCTCCCATCAGGAAACTTGCACAAGCCTCTTAGCCTCAACCACCAGAGGGCAGACAGCAGAAGCAAGAAGAACTACAATCCTGCAGCCTGTGGAACAAAAACCAAATTCACAGAAAGATAGACAAGATGAAAAGGAAGAGGGCTTTGTACCAGATGAAGGAACAAGATAAAACCTCACAAAAACAAATAAATGAAGTGGAGATAGGCAACCTACCAGAAAAAGAATTCAGAATGATAGTGAAGATGATCCAGGACCTCGGAATAAGAATGGAGGCAAAGATTGAGAAGATGCAAGAAATGATTAACAAAGACCTAGAAGAATTAAAGAACAAACAAACAAAGATGAACAATACAATAACTGAAATGAAAACTACACTAGAAGGAATCAGTAGCAGAATAACTGAGGCAGACGAACAGATAAGTGACCTGGAAGACAGAAAGGTGGAATTCACTGCTGTGGAACAGAATAAAGAAAAAAGAGTGAAAAGAAATGAAGACATCCTAAGAGACCTCTGGGACAACATTAAACGCAATAACATTCACATTATAGGGGTCCCAGAAGAAGAGAGAGAGAAAGGACAGAGAATATATTTGAAGAGATTATAGTCAAAAACTTCCCTAATGTGGGAAAGGAAATAGCCACCCAAGTCCAGGAAGTACAGAGAGTCCCATACAGGATAAACTCAAGGAGAAACACGTCAAGAAACATGGTAATCCAACTGGCAAAAATTAAAGACAAAGAAAAATTATTGAAAGCAGCAAGGGAAAAATGACAAATAACAAACAAGGGAACTCCCATAAGGTTAACAGCTGATTTCTCAGCAGAAACTCTGCAAGCCAGAAGGGAGTGGCATGATATACTTAAAGTGATAAAAGGGAAGAACCTACAACCAAGATTACTCTACCCAGCAAGGATCTCATTCATATTGGATGGAGAAATCTAAAGCTTTAAAGACAAGCAAAAGCTAAGAGAATTCAGCACCATCAAACTATCTCTACAACAAATGCTACAGGAACTTCTCTAAGTGGAAAACACAACAGAAGAAAAGGACCTACAAAAACAAACCCAAAACAATTAAGAAAATGGTCATAGGAACATACATATCGATAATTACTTTAAACGTGAATGGATTAAATGTTCCAACCAAAAGTACAGGCTTGCTGAATGGATACAAAAACAAGACCCGTATACATGCTGTCTACAAGAGACCCACTTCAGACCTAGGGACACATACAGACTAAAAGTGAGGGGATGGAAAAAGATATTCCATGCAAATGGAAATCAAAAGAAAGCTGGAGTAGCAATACTCATATCAGATAAAATAGACTTTAAAATAAAGAATGTTACAAGAGACAAGGAAGGACACTACATAATGACCAAGGGATCAATCCAAGAAGAAGATATAACAATTATAAATATATATGCACCCAACATAGGAGCACCTCAATACAAAAGGCAACTGCTAACAGCTATAAAAGAGGAAATTGAGAGTAACACAATAATAGAGGAGGACTTTAACACCTCACTTACACCAATGGACAGATCATCCAAACAGAAAATTATCAAGGAAACACAAGCTTTAAATGACACAATAGACCACATAGATTTAAGTGATATTTATAGGACATTCCATCCAAAAACAGCAGATTACACTTTCTTCTCAAGTGCGCACAGCACATTCTCCAGGATAGATCACATCTTGGGTCACAAATCAAGCCACAGTAATTTTAAGAAAATTGAAATCATATCAAGCATCTTTTCTGACCACAACGCTATGTAATTAGAAATGAATTACAAGGGAAAAAAACGTAAAAAACACAAACACTTGGAGGCTAAACAATATGTTACTAAATAACCGAGAGATCACTGAAGAAATCAAAAAGGAAATCAAAAAATACCTAGGGACAAATGATCCAAAACCTATGGGATGCAGCCAAAGCAATTCTAAGAGGGAAGTTTATAGTTATAAAAGCCTACCTCAAGAAACAAGAAAAATCTCAAATAAACAAACTAACCTTACACCTAAAGGAACTAGAGAAAGAAGAACAACCAAAACCCAAAGTTAGCAGAAGGAAAGAAATCATAAAAAGCAGAGCATAAATAAATGAAATAGAAAGAAAGAAAACAATAACAAAGATCAATAAAACTAAAAGCTGGTTCTTTGAGAAGATAAACAAAATTGATAAACCTATAGCCAGACTCATCAAGAAAAAGAGGGAGAGGACTCAAATCAATAAAATTAGATATGAAAAAGGAGAAGTTACAACAGACACCGCAGAAATACAAAGCATCCTGAGAGACTACCACAAGCAACTCTATGCCAATAAAATGGACAACTTGGAAGAAATGGACAAATTCTTAGAAAGGTATAACCTTCCAAGACTGAACCAGGAAGAAATCGAAAATATGAACAGACCAATCACAAGTAATGAAATTGAAACTGTGGTTAAAAATCTTCCAACAAACAAAAGTCCAGGACCAGATGGTTTCACAGGTGTTTTCTATCAAACATTTAGAGAAGAGCTAACACACATTCTTCTCAAACTCTTCCAAAAAATTACGGAGGAAGGAAAACTCCAAAACTCATTGTACGAGGCCACCATCACCCTTATACCAAAACCAGACAAAGATACTACAAAAAAAGAAAATTACAGACCAATATCACTGATGAATATAGATGCAAAAATCCTCAACAAAATACTAGCAAACAGAATCCAACAACACATTAAAAGGATCAAACACTATGATCAAGTGGGATTTATCCCAGGGATGCAAGGATTCTTCAATATATGTAAATCAATCAATGTGATACACTCTATTTACAAATTGAAGAATACAAACCATATGATCATCTCAATAGATGCAGAAAAATCTCTTGACAAAATTCAATACCCATTTATGATAAAAACTCTCCAGAAAGTGAGCATAGAGGGAACCTACCTCAACATAATGAAGGCCATATCGACAAACCCACAGCAAACATCATTCTCACTGGTGAAAAACTGAAAGCATGTCCTCTAAGGTCAGGAACAAGACAAGGTTGCCCACTCTCACCACTATTATTCAACATAGTTTTGGAAGTCCTAGCCATGGCAATCAGAGAAGAAAAAAAAAAAAGGAATACAAATTGGAAAAGAAGAAGTAAAACTGTCACTGTTTGCAGATGACATGATACTATACATAGAGAATCCTAAAGAGACTACCAGAAAACAACTAGAGCTAATCAATGAATTTGGTAAAGTTGCAGGATACAAAATTAATGCACAGAAATCTCTTTCATTCACTAATTTCTTTCATACACTAATGATGAAAAATCTGAAAGAGAAATTAAGGAAACCCTGCCATTTACCATTGCAACAAAAAGAGTAAACTACCTAGGAATAAACCTACCTAGGTAGACAAAAGACCTGTATGCAGAAAACTATAAGACACTGATGAAATAAATTAAAGATGATACCAACAGATGGAGAGATATACCATGTTCTTGGATTGGAAGAATCAATATTGTGAAAATGACTATACCACCCAAAGCAATCTACAGATTCAATGCAATCCCTATCAAATTACCAATGGCATTTTTTACGGAACTAGAAGAATATTTCTTAAAATTTGTATCAAGACACAAAAGACCCCAAATAGGAAAGCAGTCTTGAGGGAAAAAACGGAGCTGGAGGAATCAGACTCCCTGACTTCAGACTATACTACAAAGCTACAGTGATCAAGACAATATGGTACTGGCACAAAAACAGAAACATAGATCATTGGAACAGGGTAGAAAGCCTAGAGATAAACCCACCCAGCTATGGTCAACTAATCTATGACAAAGGAGGCAAGGATATACAATGGAGAAAAGACAGTGTCTTCAATAAGTGGTGCTGGGCAAACTGGACAGTTACATGTAAAAGAATGAAATTAGAACACTCCCTAACACCATACACAAAAATAAACTCAAAATGGATTAAAGACCTAAATTTAAGGCCAGACATTATAAAACTCCTAGAGGAAAACATAAGCAGAACACTCTAAGACATAAATCACAGCAAGATCTTTTTTGATCAACCTCCGAGAGTAATGGAAATAAAAACAAAAATAAACAAATGGAACTTAACGAAACTTCAAAGCTTTTACACAGCAAAGGAAACCATAAATAAGACGAAAAGACAACCCTCAGAATGGGAGAAAATATTTGCAAACGAATCAATGGACAAAGGATTAATCTCCAAAATTTACAAGCAGCTCATGGAGCTCAATATTAAACAAACAAACAAACCAATCAAAATGGGCAGAAGGCCTAAATAGATATTTCTCTAAAGAAGACATAGAGATGGCCAAGAAGCACCTGAAAAGCTGCTCAACATCACTAATTATTAGACAAATGCAAATCAAAACTACTATGAGGTATCACCTTACTCCAGTTAGAATGGGCATCATCAGAAAATCTACAAACAACAAATGCTGGAGAGGGTGTGGAGAAAAGGGAACCCTCTTGCACTGTTGGTGGGAATGTAAATTGATACAGCCACTATGGAGAACAGTATGGAGGTTCCTTTAAAAACTAAAAATAGAATTACCATATGACCCAGCAATCCCACTACTGGGCATATACCCAGAGGAATCCATAATCCAAAAAGAGACATGCACCCCAATGTTCATTGCAGCACTATTTGCAATAGCCAGGTCATGGAAGCAACCTAAATGCCCATCAACAGACGAATGGATAAAGAAGATGTGGTACATATATACAATGGAATATTACTCAGCCATAAAAAGGAAAGAAATTGAGTCATTTGTAGAGACGTGGATGGATCTAGAGACTGTCATACAGCGTGAAGTAAGTCAGAAAGAGAAAAGCAAATATTGTATATTAACGCATTTATGTGGAACCTAGAAAAATGGTACAGATGAACCGGTTTGCAGGGCAGAAATTGAGACACAGATGTAGAAAACAAACGTATGGACACAGAGGGGGGGAATGCATGATTTCTTACAATATCTAATCTTAGTGGGGCATGTAGGGGACAACGAAGAATTATGTGATGCTCTTATTATATGAAAGCAGGACCTAGATGAATGTTGATTGTATGGTTATGATTATCAGAATCCTGGTAAGAAAATATCACTGAGGGAAAAAAAAAACCCACATGTTTAATGCAATCAAATTTTAATCACATTCATGAAAAGACAATTCTTCAAAAATGAAAACTAACACAAATAACAGACAATAGAAGAACCTACTTGTGTAAAAGAAAAAATATAAAGTACAGTCTCTAAAACAAGTAAGCTTATAATCAAAGTATAAAGTTTGTATTCAGAATTTTAGCAAGAACTTTTAAACAATGTAAATGACAAATGGCATAAAACATTTGAAGAGGAACAAACTTAACACGTTGAACTTGAAAATAAAATAATTGAAATAAAAAACTCAACACTTAGGTTTACTACTAAAACAGGTAAAAGAGTAGAGAGAAGTAATGTACTAGAATATAGGCCAGAAGAAATTATCCAAAATAAAACAAAAAGAAATTAAAGGAAGGAAAGTATAAAATACAGATAAAAGACAAAGAAAATATAGGAAATATATTTACTTTTCTGGCCAGAATGAGAGAAGCGAATGAGTCAGAAACAATAGCTGAAAACATAATGACTGAGAAATTTTGAAAACTAATGACAGTTATTAATCTAAATGTTCAGGAGCAGAATAAATAAGAGCAGTAAAATAACTACACTTGTGATAGCCTGAAAAAGGTCCCTCTCCCAAAGATAGTCATTTCATATTCAGAGAATCTGTGAATATTACTTTATTTGGAGAAAGGTGTTTGCAGATGTAATTGAGATAAAGATCTTGAGAAGAGATACTCCTGGATTATCTGCGTGAGCCATAAATCTCATAGAGTCTTTATAAGGGAAAGGCAGATGGAGATATGAGATGATGAGCATAGGAGAACACAGACACACAGAGGAGAATGTGACGTGAAGATGGAAGAGACTGGAATGATGCAGCTACAAAGCAAGGAAGCCCAGAAATGCTGGGGCACCCACTGGAAACTGGAAGAGGTAAAGAAAAGAATCTCCCCTAGAGCGTCTCGCACCTTGACTTCAGACTTCAGGCCTCCAGAACTATGAGAGAATACATTTTTTTGTTGTTTTAAGCAACCAAGTTTGTGGTAAATTGTTACAGAAACCATGGAAAGCTAATACGTATATTTTATGTTGAAAAAAGTAGCCAAATAGTAAAGATAATGAGAAGAAACATGATTCCCTAAGACCTGATTGAGAACTGACTTCTCAGCTGTAAGTGAAGACAGTGGGGTGATATATTTAGTGGTTTGAGAAAGAAGTAACTGACAGCCTAGAATTCTATAATCATATCTTTCAAGAATAAAGATAAAATAAGTAAAGGTGAGAAAATTCTTAATAAACAGGCATATGTTCCAGGCTGAAAGACAATAATTCTAGGTAGAATTTTCATGATGCAGAAAGGGATAAAGAGCAATGAAAATAATTGTGTTTAATCTAAACGATTGCAAACAAAATTATAATGTGATGTTTACAACATATTTTGTATTAAAATATATGGCAAAATAAGATAGAAATAAAAGAGGGGGTAAGTGTAATGAAAGTGTTCTAAAGTTAATAATTATCAGGGAGTAGGGTAATATAGCAACTTGTGAAATGAAATAAATGAAATAGGATAAAAGAACAGACATCAAGCAGAAAAAATAGAAAATCATTATGCAAATACCAACAAAAAGTTAGATCACCTGTGTTAAAGCCAATAAAAAATTAGTTTAAGACCAAATGCTTTAATATTAATGAATCAGTTCATCATATAAAAATAAAATGATTCTCCAGAAAGATTTATCCATTTACAACTTTATTAAACATTTCTAATAACATTGCCCAAAAGATGTAAAGTAAAAAAAAAAAAAAAATTGATCAAACTACACCAAAAAATAGACCAAAACCATAATCACAGTGAAAGATATTAAAATGTGCTCTTCACTAATTGATACTATAAGAAAATCCAATGTCAGAAACAATGTAGAATATCCAAACAGCATAATTAATAAATTTGAGCTAATGGATGGATAGAGTAAACCTATCCAACAACTGCAGAATAAACATTTGTTTCAATCCATTTAAATGTCAGCAAATCTCAAAGGATTTAAAGAATAAGAATATATTATGTTATTGAAATCTAATTAAGCAAGAAGTGCATAACTAAATTGTTTGATGAATTTCAACTTTAATCCATGATCAAAACAATTCTTATCAAGCTAGGATGAAAAAGTAACATCAGTATTTAGATAAAGTATAACTACAGAGAATCAACAGCAAACACTTTAGTTAATGTGAAACTGTCAAAGCTTTCCTTCTAAGATTAAGAACAAATTAGGAATACCTGCCTTTACTGATTTGATTCAACATTATACTACAGATCCTAATCAGTAGGGAAGAAAATAAAAAACAGTCACAGTAGTTGGAAAGGAAAAACACAAAACTGTTAACTTTTTTTTTTCTCGGATGATATGATTGGTAATATAGGAATTATAAAAAAAAAAACTACTGATAAATTACTTCAATTAATATTAAGAGTTTTATCAATGTGCTAGATATAAAATCAACAGATAAAAAACACAACTGCATTTCCAAATCAAAATCACAATGAGATATCATGTCACACTTGTTAGGATGGTTATTATCATAAAAGCAAAAAAGCAACAAGTGTTGGTGAGCCTGTAGAAAAATTGGAACCCCTGTACACTACTGACAAGAATGTAAAGTGATGTATCCATTATGGAAAACAGTATGAGTGTTCCTCAAAAAATTTAAAACAAAATACTACATGATCCAGCACTCCCACTCATAGGTATATATCCAAAATAATTGAAATTATGATCTTGAAGAGATGTATACACTCCTGTGTTCATTGAAGCATTATTCACAGTAGCCAAGATACAGAAACAATCCAAATGTCCATTAACAGATAAATGGATAGGGAAAATGTGGTATATACATACAATGGAATTTTAAAGAAATAAAAGGGAAAAGAAATCCTACAATTTGTCACAACATGGATGTACCTGGAAGGCATGACGCTAAGTGAAATAAGTGAGTCACAGAAAGACAAATACTGCATAATTCCATGTATATGAGATATCTAAGATAATCAAATGTATAGAAGCAGAAAACAGAATGATGGTTTCAGGGGATGGGGAGAGAAGAAGATGGGGAGGAATTGTTCAAAGGGTATAAAAAAGCGAAAGGACACAGGAAACTTTTGAAAGTGATGGATGTACTTACTACCTTGATCTTGGTAATACATAGTATCACTAATGTATGTGTATGTCCAAATTCATCAAATTGTATATATTAAATATGAACCTTTTTGGTTAAAATTGCATTTTTATATATCAGAAACAAAGAGAAAAATAAATGTAAAATGTATCACTTACAATAGTATCAAAATATTAAAGTGGTGTGTAAGGATAATGTTATCTTGCAGTGGTCTGTGATATCTTTATGTTTATCTTCAGTAGACCCAAAAGCTTGATCTTGACCCTTGGCCAAGATAAGGATGAGATGATCTGGCTAGTGATTTATAAAATACAATGCAAAGTTGAAAATCCTTAGAAAGTACCCTGTTCTAGCTTATTTACATTATTTGAAGATGTATGGATTGGTGGGTTTCAGTTGGTTTAACAGGTTACACAGCCTATTTTTAACTATACAAGTAGCAGGTATAAAATACCTCGGTGAAGTTGTGCATAGGCATCCTTGGAACTAAGATAGCAAACACATAACTTAGTGGTTCATAATCCAAAGACCAGGTACATTCTGTGCTACTGAGAGAGAACCCAGGAGATTGTTCCTGGAAGTCATGAACTTCTCAACAATTACCAATACATTTTTTTCTTCTGCTATATTATATCTGTTATCATTATTAAAATCTTATGTGAATATGCTATGCTGAGTTTCATGAGTCTTTACAATTAACTGATTCTGTTTAACTGTTAGACTTAGTAATAAATAAAAAAGTTAATATGTGCCAGATTTCTACAAAGATAATTAGAAAATATTAAAAAGTAAAATTAAAATGGACATAGAGAAATACAATGTTCTTTGATTGAAAGTTGCAATATTATCAAGATGCTAATTCTCCTCCAGCTTATCTATAGTTTTAATTCAATCCTCACAAAAATTGAAATAGGAAGTTCTGGTCAAGATATTTTATAATTGCAGGATTTATCCTCATATATTTAAAAAATTATAAAACCAAACAAAATATATGACACAATGATTTTCAGATGAACAACAGTTAGCACAGGAATGTGATCCCTAAGCGGAGGGAAACAAACAAGGTGGATCTTATAATTTACACAGCTCACTGCTTCTCTAACATGAGAAGGTGGATCCAAAGTGAAGATAGCATTCTTGTTTAGTTGAGGAAAAACAGATTGGAATTCAGGGAGGAGAAGGTAGCTAAAAATTTAAGGATAGATTACTAAAGAGCAGAGAGGTATGCATGTGCACATACATGTGGAGGAATTTTAAAAATCAGCAGAGGGTTTCTATCAAACATTTGGCAATGAATGACTGCACATTTGTGAAAGGAAAATATGCCAGACTGGAGAAGATACCGTTGAAAAAGCAGTAGATCAAACAATTCCCAGAGCTCACACAGAGTTAAGATCTTTTGGAATTTCCAACAGAATGGAAAGATTTCATAATACACAGAGTATCAGGTATAATCCTCAGAGGCTTATTTTAGTAATAGAGCTAAATTAGCTATAGACAAACAGCTGCTCTGGAACCACACTAACAAATCTGAAAAGCAAACTTTGAATGTATCCAGTCAATTTCAAGTAAACTAACTCTGTGCCTAAACAAAATTTAACACAAAGTAATATCAAAAAAAGAAAAAAAAAAGGCAAGAAACAATGAAAAACTTAAAACTCTAATCATCCAAACAAAAATTCTAAAGCATGCAGAGAAGGACAAAAAGTATGACTCCTTACCAGAATGTAATAAATCCATCAATAGAAGCAGGTCTATAAATTACAGGGATGATAGAAATTGCTGAAAATTAAAAAGAAAAATACAATATCAAAGCATAGAGAGATGAAAAATGAAGACAGATTAAGTCCAGAGAAGCAAATAGATGATAGCAGATTTTTCAGAAACTGAATAATCAAAAATTAAATGAAGTGACGTATTTAAAGAACTGAAAGAAAAAATAAAACCTTAAAACTATTGCCTTGTAGAAATATAATTTTAAATCTAAGACAAAATAAAGATGTTTTCAAACAGAAACAATTTGAGATAATTTATTGCCATAATATCTGTACTATAACAAATTCTGAAGGAAGTTCTTCTGGTAGAAGAAAAATAGAATCAGGTGATCTACATAAAGGAATGAAGAGCGACAGAAAAGATAAATATGTGGGTAAAGGTTACTTCTCATTTTTAAAATATTTTCTTAAATGATAATGGGAGAATACTCCAGATTATGGATATTTAATAGGGATAGGGTTGGCAATTCTTCTTTGCAAAAATAAGTATAAATAAATGTAAAATTGATGAATTATAAGTATAAAATAAGTGTAATAGTTGTTATATTATAAATTGCAATAGTATCATGGACTGGAAAGTGATCAAAAGCAAACAAAAAATTGAGAAGAATTAATTCTTTAAAATAATACTAGAGTTTTGGGTAATAACAGTGAAAGTATTTTGTCTTCCTGCCTGTTCCCACCACCAACCTTAAGCTTAATCAGTAAATTTACCAGTGTCGGGCAGACTTGATGGGAAAACCAGCAGCTTTGCTGGAAGATGTGATGAACTTTACTTGAGCCTTGAACAAAAATTTGCATCACTGTCAGGAAAAAGTTGTTAAATTTTGTTTTGAACAAATGAGGGAAATACCACTTTGATTTCATAAGATTTTGGTCTAAATTAGTGCAAGCAGTGGAACAGAAATAAATTTAAGTGGACAAATGCTGGATATTAGTGAGCCATAGAGTGTCAGAGATGAGCTCTGTTCACATCCCTGACTAACTGAAAAACTATGAGCACACATAGGGAGGACCTGAGAGAGCCCAGTGGAAAATAAAACCCAAGGGAGACTTGATAACTTACTGCAACTTGGAATGCATTAATCAATCCACACAGATATTAGGTAGAAGAGGGTGGAAGCCATATAAACATAAAGTGTTTGAACACAACCTCTTCATAAAACACTGGCTGACCAATATGCTATCTAGGTGCAGAAAGAAACCCTACAAAGCTAAAATTAAAAAAAAATAAATAAAAATAAGGATTTAAAAAGGCCCAGCATATATTATAGGGAAGACAGATATGTTTAAGTGCAGGCAAGTTACAAAACCACAAATAAACAAAAAACTTCAGAACAATAAAACAAAATCTAGTTTCTATTAAAAAAAACTACTATAAATATATCAAATATATTTTTTAAAAACTGTTCAAATAATAAAATAAAAATTTGATCACAATTTCTCAACAAATAAGGTATCTCAATAGAGAAACAAAAACTATAAGTGAGACCAGATGAAAATTCTGGATGAAAAGTACTACTAGATGAAAAAGAAATAAAAAGCACTAGATGAACTCAATAACAAACTTCAACACTATTAACAAAATTAACTGACATATAAAACATTCTACCCAACATTAGCAGAATACAAGTTATCTTCATGTACACATGGAATATTCAGGATAGTAATATAATAGGCCATAAGATATGTTTTAAGAAATTTAGAAGAATTGAAGTCTTACAAAGTATTTTTCTAAATACTATGGAATTAAATCTGAGATCAATCTGAAAAATATATAGAAAATTAGCAAATATTTATAAATAAACATGTCTAAATAATCCATGGGTCAAACAAGAATCAAAATGGAAATTAAAAACTATATATCCTAAACTATATCACTAGAGTGATAGTCAGCATAGTAAAAAGAAGCTTGCTGACTAAATCCTGAGCAATGGTAAATACTTGTTTAAACGAATAGAACTGTGATTCCTGGTACAACTCATTCCCTATTTTTTTCTAACATTTTACCCACTTACACATAGTATTTGTCAAGTTGTATGGTCTCAGAACTTGTGTCGGTGCATGTGTGTGTATGTTTCTGTGGTTTATGTATTGGTATATCACTTAAAACCACTTTCAAAGCACTTTAGATGGATATTGCTCACAAACCTTAGCAGGAAATGATGCAGTTTTTAAATTAATTTTAATTTTTATTTTTTTGAAAAGTAGGTATCTTTTATTTTTTAAAAAATTTTTATTGGAATACAGTTGCTTTACAATGTTGTGTTAGTTTCTGCTGTACAGCAAAGTGAATCAGTTATACATATAAATACATCCCCTCTTTTTTAGATTTCCATCCCATTTAGGTCACCACAGAGCACTGAGTAGAGATCCCTGTGCTATACAGTAGGTTCTCATTAGTTATCTATTTTATACATATTAGTGTATATATGTCAATCCCAATCTCCCAATTCATCCCACTCCCCCTTTCCCCCCTTGGTATCCATAAGTTTGTTCTCTACATCTGTGTCTCTATTTCTGCTTTGCAAATAAGTTTATCTGTACCATTTTTCTATATTCCACAAATAAATTAAGAAATACATGCAGTTAAGATGTGCTTATTTTATGCTAGTTTGCTATTTTTACTATGTAATTTTGAAAACAATAAGTGTTTTTATGTGTACAGTTAAATTAATAAAGAAGAAAAATCAATTTCAATGTTAACTTGCTATATTTATATGCAAAATCTAAAAAGAAATGATACAAATGAACTTATTTACAAAACAGAAACAGACTCACAGACTTAGAGAGCAAACTTATGGTTACCAGGGGGGAAGGATGGGGGGAAGGGATAGTTAGGGAGTTTGGAATTGACATGTACACACTGCTATATTTATGGCTGATTTACTTTGTTGTATAACAGAAACTAACACAGTATTGTGAAGCAATTATACTCCAATAAAGATCTATTAAAAAAATAATAAAATAAAATGGATAACCAACAAGGACCTACTATTAGCACAGAGAACTCTGCTCAAAGTTATGTGACAGCCTGGATGCGAAAGGAGTTTGGGGGAGAATGGATGCATATATGTGTATGGCTGAGTTGCTTTGCTGGGCACCTGAAACTATCACAACATTGTTAATTGGCTATACTCCAATACAAAAGTTAAAAAAAAATAAATGGTTAAAAAAATTTTTACTTGGAAATTTATTCTAAAGTTAAGATGTTGGATATTATAAACTGTGTAGAAAATGCAAATTTTATTTAGCATAGATGAAAGGAGCTACAAATATTTCCTACTTACAAATAAATTTTGCTAACATCAACCTTTTTAATATTCCCTCAAAGACTAAATATAAAGAGTATGTGATATTAATGACAGTAATGAAAAATGACAAAGTGAAAAATCTTCTAAATATGAGTTAATACCATTCAAAATTCATATATATATAAGATTGTTATTAGCTCTTTCTTATATAAATTTACTTTCTAAATGTGGTAGTATAACATTTTTATGAATGATCAATGTGCAATCTGATTTTATATGCCTTTTGCCTAAAATAAATAAGAACACATGCTGAAAGCATGCAGTTTCATTGATCATAAAGCACTTAAAATGCTTAAAATGTAAGTTTAGGATGAAATATATGCCATGTTCTGACAAGTGACTGATTCCTGACACTAACCTATTCAATTAAATATACATTAGTTATACAATAGTGAGTTCTTCATAACTCTTATGTGATGTCTAGGCAATTAAGTTTACATCAGATGGCACATGTTTTCGTCTCTGAATTGAATGATTATCTCTTGAGAATAGAAATCTAACTATGGATTATTGACTATTGCTCTGATTGGCATTTGGATATTCTGTAAATTAGATGTAAGTCAATGTGTACATGGGATGTACAAATGTTTTTAAAGTCTATCACATGGAACCATATATCTTAGTGAGTAATTGGAAACTTGTACTGAGGAATATATTAGATAAAGCCTGAATTCTTTGTATTTCAGTCAAAAGCAGGAAGACTAGTATACTATGTATATGCACAAACAAAGCAGTTTGAAGGTAAACTCTGTTAGGTTTACCTTCTATGCTTTTTTAGCTTTAAATTTTTATTCCCTGATGTAACCCCTATTCATAAGCTAGTGCCTTCTTTCTTTCTTTACTTATTTCCCCTCCTTTCTCCCTTCTTTCCTTCCTTCCTTTCTTCCTTCCTTCTTTCCTCCCTTCCTCCTTCCCTTCCTTCTTTCCTTTCTTCTTTGCGAGTTATCATTTAGTAAGTACCAGGAACTGTTCTTAGTACTGAGGATATAAAAATGAATAAATATACATCCTGCATTAAGGGTTTAAGGAATAGAAACAAATAAGTGTAATAATATGTACCAGGAATTATACATATATGTACCAAGTTCATTGGTAATACAAAAGACAATAATAAATTATAAGTGCATAGTGGAGAGGGATATCTCATAGGCAGTATGAAGGAACTGACTCAGGAAATCTTACAGAATTTCCTTGGTGAAATATAAGTCCGCAGTTATAATTTGAATTTCAATAAAATATTTTAATGTTTCCTAATGTGTATTACATATTTTATAAACTAACGAGATCTTCTACCATGACATATCTTTTCATTCATGTAAAATGAACATCAGTGAATTAGATGTCAGAAAATATGGTCCCAATTTTAGATGCACAATAAGTTGGGAGCAGGAAAAACAATCACACAGAAAGTAGAACTAGGATTGACACTTGAATTATTGGTTAAATTTGAATAAAAGAAAAGAGGAAACATTCTTAGAAACAGAAAATGATAAATGGTTATTTTATATTACTCATTTTATGGTTAAAGTGCCTATTATAAGAGGGATAAATAAATTGTAGAATAGTTGATTGAATGAATACATGAGTTTCTATAGAATTCCTTTTAAAACACAGGTCTCTCACTTAGGGGCAATACATTAAATGCCTAAATGTATTATTATGGTTGAGTCAACCACCTTCTTTTCAACTGGGTTTAGAAGCATGACTAAGAGGGCTTTTTCAGCATGACAGAGTTTGATGCCTAGGTAGCTGAGATGCTGAAGAGGACAAAAAAAGCCTGAAGATAACCATCATCTTCTCATGAAATTTCCCTAATAACAGTTTATGTAGCACTCTTACCCATGGATATTCCATGTACCAACTGAAAGCTTGGGCTAGGGTGTAAATGAACTTCCATGTTACTTCAACTACTCCTTTGTTCTGATGGAAGAAACCTCCTTCACGCTTCTTCATTTGTGTAGTCTCAGATACAAGTATTTATTGTTGTTTAAGGTTTAGGTAATTTTTCATATTATAAAACTTTACTTTCAAAAAAAAAAAAACTCTTACATTTTAGAGCACTTAAGAATTTGAGTTATTTTCAATATTCTGTAATAACCTAAATGGGAAAATAATTTGAAAAAGAATAGATACATGCATATGTACAACTGAATCACTTTGCTGTACACCTGAAACACAACATTGTTAATCAACTATACTCACATATAAAACCAAAATAAAAAAGAATTTGAGTTATTTGTACATGTACTATTATTTGGAATTCATAAAAATTATATGAATTAAATAAGTCATATCCTACAAACTAACTTTATATTTTTCCTTTACAGTTCTATTTGATGTGTAGTTAAATACAATATACTTCACACATTTAAAGCCTATGATTTGATAAGTTTTGTCTTATATATGTACCCAGGAAACCATCACCACAATCACAATAATGAACATATCTATAGCCACTAAAAGTTTCCTTGTGCCCTTTGTAATTCCTCCTTCACTTATCTCCAGGCAACTGCATATCTGCTTTCCAATATTGTAGTTCATTTACAAATTCCCCTTAAAAGAAATTAAGAGACTTGTCAAAGATCAACATAGCCTATATACAGTGGAATTAATACTTGAATGATATTCTAATTTTTAAACTAATGCTATTTTCATTACTTATTTTCATTATTTCATTACTTATTTTCATTGCATTATTTTTATTACTCACAATAGAATAACCAGAACACTCCTGAGAATCTCTTCATGAGAACAAAGGGTCAACCCCCTAATGTCAGAAAGTTTCTTATTAGGGAACACAGTTCTGTGAGCAATGATGACCCATTGAAATGAGTTTAGGAAAAGTTGAAACTGCAGCACTCAATGAGATTGCTAATGTCCCTGCATTTGAACTTATTTCAAGCTTCTTTTTCTCCTCAAACCTCCTCTGACACTCTTCTTGATGGACTCACAGCTGATGAGCTTGCTTCAAAATTCGAAGAGAAAGTAAATGTAGGCTGATGTAGAAAATCTACATCTTCTTTCTAATCCATATATTTACTTGATGAAACTATAATTATATTTTTGCTTTCCCTCCTATAATAATGAAGTATCCGTGCTTTGATCAAAAGTCAAAACTTTCATTGTTTTTTGGATCTGTGCTCAGTCACTTATTTAAGGAATCATTCCTAAAATTAACCCTTCCTCTCAGTTGAATCTGGTGGTATCCAATCTCCCCCCTCATCAATTCCTCCCTCTCCTGAGCGCTTCCATTGCATCTCCTCAGCATTCTCTTGCTCCAGGTTTTTGTCACTTTAAAATCCCTTTCTTAACTGCCTTCAGGTGCTGCCTACCTATTGAAACTATTTTGCATTTTAAAAGAAAGAGAGAATCATTCTTGTATTTACATTAAAAAATTAATACATAAATAGCAAACTCTTTTCAGCTTCTTGTCACTGTGATGTCATAATTTTTAGAGTTTGAGGAAGTGGAATAAGAACCTTATTTTATTTATTCAAGAAGAAACAACTAGACCCTGAAACAAAACAGAAATTATTGCTCTTGGTTTTTCACCTCTAGACATCTTGAAAACTTGATCTATATAAGGCCTACAGGTTGCTCTGTGTCATTTAGGATAGAACTGTGAGGCTCATTCTGTTTAACACCTGCAGGCATGATTGTTAACTGGACAGTTTAACTACAATATAGCAACATGGCAATGAAGTGAAAGATGTCTTTGTGGTTTATTCAGGAGTTTAATTGATAGAAAAGGGTCATGGATGAATACATATCTCTTCATTCTGAGCAGCTTGGCCAGTGGGAACTGATCAGTGTTAAAGCAATCCCAGTGACTCACTGCTCTTGTTATCTCTATCCTTCTGGGAAGTTAGTACACTAATCAGTCCTTGTTCACAAGCTGATCTGTGAGAGATAGTTGTCAGGTTGGAATGTGTGGTGTCAGTATAACAATAAAAATATCTCCCTTTTATATGTTATCTTTCTCAGGGCAGGCACTGACATCATCCAACTTCCTTCACAAGACACCTGTGATGTAAACCCAAGGACAAATGCTATTATCTTTGATGATTTGATAAAGAAGCAGAGGTACTGAGATAGCAAGTGACAACCCCAAGGTCACCCTAATGATGAACATGTGGAATGTTCCCTGATTCTAATATCTTGCCTTGTGCCTCTCCATATAGCAGCTGGAGATATCTTATCAAAACACAAATTAAATCATGTCAGTCCTTGTAAATGCCTTCCCATCTAAATTCTAAACTATTTTCCATGAACTATGAGGCTTTATATAAATTGGCCTCTGCCTACTCTGCACACTCGCTTGTACCCCAGATTCATTCTGCTCTTAACTCCATGCTTGTCAATTTTTCCTGAAGTTTGACACACATAGAAAAAGATACACTGCGGTAAATTTTAAAAACTGCTCAGGATTGGGCTTCCCTGGTGGCGCAGTGGTTGAGAATCTGCCTGCCAATGCAGGGGACACAGGTTCGAGCCCTGGTCCGGGAAGATTCCACATGCCGCGGAGCAGCTGGGCCCGTGAGCCACAGCTACTGAGCCTGCGCGTCTGGAGCCTGTGCTCCGCAACAAGAGAGGCCGCGACAGTGAGAGGCCCGCGCACCGCGATGAAGAGTGGCCCCCGCTCGCCGCAACTAGAGAAAGCCCTCGCACAGAAACGAAGACCCAACACAGCCATAAATAAATAAATAAATAAATAATAAAATTTAAAAAAAAAAAAAAAAAAAAAAAACTGCTCAGGATCAGTGAATTTGGGCCCAGGAGCTCAGGACACATGCATCATGCCCAGCTGTCTTGAGGACTAAGTGTATTGTTATCTCCATACATCTCTAAGCCGTTTGCATCACGCCGTTGTGACTTGGTCTGGTTGGGAAGCTGCTTTAGTTTTACTGCCCTTCTTTCTGTTCCTCAAATGTGCTGAGCTTATTCCCCTGGTTAAAGTATTTGTACCTACTGTTTCCTTTGTCTTGGATGCTCATTTTTTGAAACCTTGCATAGTTCTCTATTAATCCAAGTCTCAGGTCAAATATTAGCTTGACAGAGAGATATGTCCAACACTCAACCTAAAGAAACCCTTTAGTCATCCTCTGTAACATCTCTAGCTTTGCCTTATTTTCTTCCTAGTGTTTAGGGCTACCTGAGTTTATATTTGTTTCCTCATTTGTTATCTTCCTCTCTCCTACAGAATGTAAGCTCATGAAAGATGGAACCTAATTTTTCTTGTTCAATGTCATTGTCCCATTGCCTATTATGTTTTCTGGCATATAAAAGAGGCACAGCATTTGTTGAATATACTGCATAAACTGTAGAATTCCCAGAATTCCTGCTTTGCAATAATATTTCTAGTCTTTACAACAGAGAATTCCAGAACACTGGTGTAGACAGCCATTGGTCCTCCACTGAGTTTTAATAGGAATGGATGATTATATCTCTGTACTGAGATGGATTATTTACTGTGCCATAGTATCATAGATCATAAAGTTTTCACTGAGAATACAAGGAGAAATCCATCTTTCTATGGAAAATGAATGCTCCAATTCTCCAGGACAAGTTCACATTCCCGTTCTGAAGATTTAAACACTTCCAAGAGGGAAGGACATTCACACATTTCCTTATTAGATTACTTGACTATTATAAGGGCTCCCATCTTCCCTAAGCATCTTTCAGGTACTTTCATCTCTAGGTAGATACTAAGAGTTGATATCAACACTGTGGTCTATAAGAGCAAGTACACTACAATCGGAGTCAAGATGCTTAGCTACTAATCTTGGCTTTGTTCTAACTGTCAAATTGGGAAAACAACATTTCCTTCACCGCCCCCCACCCCAGGATGCTCAAATGTAAGTTTAGTGATTAAGATTAAGTTATAGATAGGAACGCCATGACAAAAAACTGAGAAGTATACAGAAAGAATGTTTTATAGTTATAAACTAATGCAATGCTACCTAAGTACAAGTAATGCCTTCTTTAAATAAAATAGCTTTTTGTTTCCTTTACCACTCTGACTTTAATTCTAGCTAAGTTTGTGGTATAGTTCAGTTTTATTTATTTTATTATGTTCCTCAGCTGCATATGTTGAGATATGATTTGCTTTCCAAAATGTTTAGACTAGCTAATGACTTCACAAATCTTAAAAATTTGTCAAAGTATTTCATGAGAATAATTTAAAAAGTCAAATAGTAGTAATAATGAAGGCTTATAACACAAAGAAGCAGTCCCTTACCTTCAGTCATTCCATAGACTCAACTCTTCTCCTACCATACCATGCCATTCCCAATAGGAAAACACTCTCAACTCTTTTGTTCTTAAGTTCATCTTCTTAATTAATATTAATGTATGGTTATGTCTTCATTAATTCCTTGAGAAAAACTGCTCTATCATATTTCAGCCCAGGCATTTACTATCAATGTAATATGGGGCTTGCAATTTAGCCTCACTCTGCATCAGTTTCCTCATCTGTAAATGAGGATACTAATTTTAACCCTCTCTTTTATGTGGGTTAAATAAGTTAATGTGTTTAAATCAGCTAGAACATTATGTAACTCATAATAAGCATTCAACTGATGGTGGTGGTTGTTGTTGTTGTTCTTCTTCTTCTTTACCAATCTATACCCCCTTTTCCTTAAACCTCGTCCTCCCAATAAATCATATCTCATTTTTGGATAAATTTATTTTTTTAGTATGTTGGTGTAGTTATTCACTGTTCCCCCAAGTAGTATAATAAATACATTTCCTTTCTCACACAACTTTTAGGCATTTTTTTCTAGAGTTAATCATTCATATTCTCTCTCTCTCTCTCTCTCTCTCTCCCTCCCTCTCTGTCTGTCTCCTCTCTGTATCTCTTACATGCTGTGTTTTCAAAGAAAATCTGAAATGGCTATCTGATAAAGTTTTCCCTTAATGTCCTATAGCTCTATAATCTGTTTCTCAACTCAATCACCCATACAGTTATATCTCTCAAATAATTTTTCATATTACTTTGCTTTCTGAGGAATATCCATTCTGGGTTCCTCCAGCCTTTTGCTCCTGTCCAGCCTGGGAGCTTTTGAGAACTGCTACATAGCCATCATCCTAGGACTTTCTATCTTACTGTCATTTCATGGACATTCTTAACCTCATTCTCTTCTTCTGTGTATCATGTCTTTTATTTCTCAATTTTACCCTAGTTTTATTGGAGTACATTGTCCAGTAGCTTGCAAAAGTTGATTGGAATATTTTATGTTCTTTCTTTTCTCTTTGTTTGAGAATGCCATTAAAATAGGGGCCCTCAAGTTACTATTATAAAGTGAGATTTCCACAATAACTGCCTTATTTTATTCCAAAATTTTCAGTGACTTCAGATAAGTCATATCTTGTTATTGCACAATTTTGTTGTCATTGTTGTTGCTTATGGGTAAGTGGGGAACTGCAGAATCCCTATCCTATAAATAAACCTTCAGTTTATTCCTCTGTTCTCTATCCCATATCTCACTTCTCGTTTCTATTGCATTTGCCATTCACAAACCCAGTTTTGTGTTTCTAAGCTACTGTTTGTTAACAAGTTGTCATCTATTTTCCTATTCCAGACATTTGCCTACAAAAATGCATGTGAGAGCGTATTTATGTATTTGTGTGTGTAAACCTGGATGTGTTAATGACAAAATAAAACATTTTCAAATATGTATATACTTACATAAATTAGTAATATAGGAAAATGCACAGCTAACCTTGTCTGTTAATAGCTTTCTTTGCTAGCATTACTATGTTACTTATTCCTCAAATTAAAATTAAACAACATATTTTCTCTGTATCCCCTCTTCAGCTACCACAATTTCTGCACAGTAATGGTTGCAAAAATTAAATTCATGATTTATACTCCTATTGAAATGGAGTGTGCATATGTAAGGACAGTGGTTGGCTGATACTAGAATCACTTTGATAACTTTGAAAATATCAATACAATGTACAGGATCAACCCATAAGTATTTTGAATCAATTATTTTATGGCAAGAACAAGACATCTGTACTTTAAAAAAATTTCCTATACTTATGCTGAGCAAACAGTTTTTATTGGTATATTGTAGATAATGGTTATTTTTGGCCATCATACTTTCATGTGATTTCATAACGACAGTCTGAATTCTTCTAAATTGTTTAACTATTCTAAAGGGTCACAAATATTTTTACAAGCTATAATTTGTTCTTATATAAGCTTTCAGATTATACCACCTTAAAATATGCTCTAGTTTTAAATTAAAAGAAGTATGAGTCACATTTTCATATCATCTACATTTTTTAAATACATGACCGGCAGGATAAATTTCTTAATTTTCCACTTCTAGAGACTTGTTTTGAAATATATTTGTTCCATCCATAAAGAGAGGTGGTTGTTTTAATGTGCTCAGTGTTTATGCAATAACTTTTAGTTTCTGTTATGTTTAATTTTGCTAATTGAAGTTCCTAAAGGGCAGATATATTCAACTTTTGCCATGTGCTACTTTTCATATTCCTCTGCATAAATCAAATTATTAGCTTGGTAACTATGAAACATCCATTAATAATAGAAAATAAAAGACTTCTTTTCAGCAGGCAGGATTTTAACTTCCTTAAGAGTTAAAAAAATTCAGTATGATTGGATTCTCCTAAATGACAAGCTATTTAAGAACTAATCTATACCTTTGAGTTACTTTTATCTTCCTTCAATGAGTATCCAGTGCTGTTAAATGAGAGGGAATAAGAAGGATCTTATTTTTCATTCAGACATCACTAGACTTCAAGGAGTGAGGTTTACAATCTCATTCAGCTTCCTATATCCTTGCTGGAAATCAGAAAAAAATGAAACAGCCACTATATTCTGAAAAACCAGTCTAAGATTCAAAGGTTGATTCATGACTCTAATAAAAAAAGTAGGCTTAAAGAGGGAAGATAACATGGGCTTAGAGGATAACAAATCACACTGTTTGGGAGCTAAAGGGAAAAAATGATGGAGGCAAGCAATGTTTTGAGAAACAAGGACTAAAGGAGAGAAGGTGGAGAAGCTTAATTTAATTTTGTTTTGTTTTGTTTTTTTTGCAGAAGTAAGATGATTCTATATACTAGGATATACATGTGGCTTTTTAAGTGCATGTTGTCTGGATGTGACTTACAGAGTACTTGATGCAAAGTAGACCCTCTATAAAATAGTTTAGAATAAATAAATGAATAAATGATTCAAAATATGTATTGATTACCTCTTCTGTAGGTGAGTTGTGAAATTCTTGCTTGCTGTCATTTACAAATTTGGTGGGAAACACAAACCATCAGTACTCTTCTTGATCAACATTCTTCTCCCTCTTGCTGTTCCTCTTAAGGAATACTAGACTACAGACCTGCCAATGAATAAAATATAATTTACCAATTTTAGAAATCATATAAAAGCTATTTAAGATACTACATTTTTTTCCATGAAAATCAGTCATTTGATGAATGAAGCCAATTTTTGTGTTTTAAAGGTTTAGGGTTATTTAGATTGTAGATACTATGATATGATGATTTATCCTTTTTGAACTCTTTAGCAGTATATACTTTCTGGCCATTAAGATATAATTTAATCAATTCTATTCAATACCATATTAGTTCTTGTAAAAAAAAAAAGTACTTGGCCTAATTTAGCTTTATTTCAGATCATGCCATTAAGTTAAAAATATTATTACATTCTTCATGGAGAAGTGTCTGTGTGTGTGTGTGTGTGTGTGTGTGTGTGTGTGTGCTTAACCCATTTCCCAGGTAATAGGTATATAATTAAGATTCTCAGTTATTGTCATCTTACTAGGTACTATGCACTGTGGGTATCAAATTCAGACATTAAATGAATGTGGCACTTTCATAGGAGATGTAATTTAGATTCAAGTCTAATACTTGAAATTGTGGAAATGAACCAGATTTTGTAGACAAAGCTCTTCTCTATGCTTAGGTATTTGAGATCAGTAACATTGTCTTGATTTCCAGATTGCAGGGAGGATGGCTGCTGCTGCCAATCCTTCAGCGTTACAAAGAGAAGACTGTCAGTACCAATGAAGATACAATGAGGCCATTTGGAAAAGAAGCGCTTCAGGCAAATTCTCTTTGTAGGAGGAAAGGTTATCAGGCCTGTACTCCAATGCTTTGTCAGGACAAATTCTCAGAACTGCATTAAATGGAATCCATCCTTGAAACAAAGCTCTGTTAAGGAAATATTTGAAGTAATGTTAGTAGAATTCTAAGCATACTAAGTTGACAATTATGAAAAAGACCTATTTGTTTACACTAAAGAGTACATACTAGATAAGAAAGTTCTAAGTAATTTATTATAAAATTATAGGAAATAAGGACAGTAAACATCCATAAGGTCACATAAAAATAAACTGCTCTCTCCTGCATGTTTATGTTGCCCTAATTTCCCTAATGTGTCCGCTGACAGAAATAATTTCTGACATTGAGCTTGAAATTTCTTTTTTATGTTCTTATATCATCTCCTTACCATTTTTTAATTATAACACTTTAAAATTATATTCTGTGTAGTTAGAATTTATGTGCTTCAATTATCGACAAGTAAAATTGGCATCTCTTTCTAGCTATCACTTAGCTAAAATATGTAACTGCTGTTGTAAAACTGGGCTTATAAATAAATGTTGATGTTTTCAAATTTATTGTTGTTATTCACTGAGTGGAAAGATCATTGTACTTGTTATCAAAATCCACAGATTATGATCTTAGATCACTTGTGAGTTATATACTTTCAGCAAGAAATTCATTTCAACTTCCTGGGGCCCAATTTTGAAATTTATTAATGTATTGCGCTGGAGAGACAGAGACAGAGAGAGAGAGAGAGAGAGAAGAGAGAGATTTGAATCAGATTATACATTTGGTTCTCTTTAATACTTTTATTCAGTTTTTGGAGGAAGGTTTCATACTGCATATACCATCTTTCTCCTTTCAAGTATGTGTAGGGTGTACATATGACCCAATGACCAATTTTGCCCGACCTACATCTGCCTTCTTGTATAATTATTAATGGCATCTACTTTTATTCTCAAAAATGCCTCAGTTTGGATGACAAATTATATGCTAATCTTAGGTTTGTATACTACTGTGAGCTAATTCCTTCCACATGCAACTCAGGCCAAACAGCAAATAAAGTAAAACTAAATAAAATAGATAAAACTAACTAAATAAAGTAAAATGTAAGAAGTTTTTATTTTGCTCTGAAAACATCATTAGAATCTAGTGTTTGAAAATTTGTGTATTTTGAAAACGAAGACACTTTTAAATTTGCATCTGGATATTCGTGAGTAAAGCCTATATACTAATAAAAGAGAATAATGGAACCAAATAAGTAGCCATCTTGAACCCTTCCCACCATTAAAAAAAAAAAAAAAAACCTCCATGATTGGAAGGAGTCTGCCATCTGTTGTCATGGCCTCTAGATTTAAAAGATCTATCTTCTATCCCCATTTTCCAGGCATTACTCTATACACTTAGAGAAAAGAACAACAACAACAAAAAATCTCAGCATATACAGAAGTAGAGAAAATTTTATAATAAAATTACACATATCCACCATCTCTCTTCCACAATTGTCCAACATTTGTCAAGCTGTTTCATTTGTTTATTCCTCTTTCTCCATCATGCCTTTGGTGTTGAAGCATTTTAAGAAAAATCCTAGACATAATGTAATTGTACCCATGATTTAATATGCATCTCTATCTAATAAAGATACCTTCTTTATCTCCAATTCAATTAATGAGAGTATAAATGAAATATTACAATGCATTATATGCAATTTTAATGTGCTAAATAGACTTTCCTCTATGAAAATCTCTTACCAAGATCTAGGAAATAGCTCTTTGCATGGTCACATTTATTCAAATGTTCTCATTTTAATCTCCACAATATGTCCAGAAAGCAAGTACTGGAACATTTTTATTTTACTTTTTTTAGAAATAGGAAGAGGGTATGTGATCTTAGGCTTAAATTCCTGTTCCTAACTGGTGTTTTCTCCATTATTCTTTCTAAAGTCTGACTCAAACATTCACATTTTTCCAAAAAAACCCTAATATTTGCCTTTTATAAATGTTTTCCAGATGCCATCTCCCTAAAACCAATATATTATTGCATGTGCTTAATTTTTTGTTTATAAAATCTTATCATATATTATTATATTTAATCACAAACATCAGTATGTGACATAGGTATTGTTTCTTCATTTCATAAATGGTGAAAGCTAAGACTAGGAGTTCCACTTCTGGGATGCCAGCATAAGGAGTTCCACAGACCCATTGCCCTGCAAAACAAGTAAAGTTAGTACAAAATATTAAAAAAAAAAAAAAAAAAAAATCAACCATTCTAAGGATATGCAGCAAATGAAAAAACACATTCAAAAAAATCTACTGAAACTCAGAAAGGAAACAAGATTCTTTGGCATTTTAGCCATGACCCTATCCTCCTGCCACAGACAACTCAGACTGGCAGAAACTGCACCCGAGCTCTGGGTGGGCGTGGCCAAGGGGCCACTCACTGTCATCCCCTCTCAGCTAAGGCTTACTCTATATCACCAGAAGAAGCAAAATGCCAGTATTTATCATCTCCTCCAACTCCAATATGAAGAGGTTAAATCCCTGGTGAGTACAGTTGAGAGCTGGAAGCTTCTTTATACCACCCAGCCCTGACGTACACGATTGAGGCGCTACCCCAGGCGAAGCCAGCTGAGAAAAATGAGGCCTTGATAACTTTCATCTCACAGAGTGGAGGTTTCACCCAAGACTGAGAAGACTGAGAAGAGGATTTTGCCCTTCCCAGCGCTCAAAGTATTATTCAAGGTATGACTTCAAAAATTATTCCAGAGGTCACGTGGGAGGTGGGCGCTGGGGGCAGCGAGAGGACCTGAGCTCACACACTCTCCCGAGATGCACTGGGGTCTCTTTCCTGCTGCGGGCTCTGCGTTGGGGCCAGCGGCATTCATGACGTCAGGGTCAGTCCCAGATCTTAAAAAAAAAAAAAAAAAAAAAAAAAAAATTCCAGGAAGAGAGGAAGTCCATAAGAAATAGAGCTCCAATACTCTTCCCAAAGGAATTAATTTTGTTAGAAACAGTGTGAGGAAGGTGGAGACTAACAGCATTCTCAAAAACAGTAGTTCATCTTAATTAAGAGCAATAAACTAAACCATAGTTTGGCTGGTGAACCAGAGAGACAGCAATGAAGAAACAGGCTGGAGTCAGAAAAAAATTCTCATAGACTGCCCTCAATAACTGCCTTTGCCCAAATTTGGTTGGATCAGAGTGCTGAGAAATTTGTGCTCCAGGGCATTGTGAAAAACAATAGAGTATTAGGCTGGTAATTAGTGGAGCCTCACATGTGGGGTGCAATACAATGGAGAGGTCCAGGAGAAAGATAATCAGACCTCTACTGAAACCACTATTATCCCAAGGTGACTGTGTACATACTCAAGACTGAGACTTCTGATGAGCGAGACCAAAGTCTTCACTATGTGGGTAAAATACACTTCACTAAAATGTGACTTTTACCACAATAAAATAAATAAAAACATTAAAAATAATAGTCAAGTCACTAAACAGGTAAACACACAAACAATACCAAAAACAAAAGGATAGGGGAGTTAGTATCCAGAGCCTCTATAAGATATTAGTTAAATGTCCAGTTTTCAATTAAATAGTGAGACATGTGAAGAAACAGGAACATGTGACCCATACACAGGATAAACATACAGACAATAAAAACTGTTAGAGGAACTAGCTGTCAGATTTAAAAAGTAACCATTATAAATTTGGTCAAATACAGCTAAAGAAGTAAAAATGTATAATCAAATAGAGACTATCAGTGAAGACACAGCATTTATGAAAAAGAACCAAATGTAAATTCTAGAGTTGACAGGTGCAATAAGTGAAATTAAAAATCCACTTGAAGTGTTCAAGAGTAGTTTTTAACTGTTAGAATAAAGAATCTGAACTTTAATAGAAAATTAATATACCATATTGTTTTGTGCTCCTTCTCTTAATTTGATTACATGTTCTTTGAAGACTAGACCATGTCTTCTTTATTTGGATTTGCTTGTTTTTAAGGATTTTCTAAGTAAAACTTCAAGGTAATGTTCCCTAATATATGGTACACTAATATACAAATAGGTATACTAATACATGTACACTAACTTTTATTTTCCCAGTGCTTTAATATACATTATCTTTGCAATACATATATACTGTGGCAAAGGAAGAAAGGTAATATACCTACTTCACAAGTAAGGAAACAGAGGTTCACTGACTTAGGATTAGCCTCACTAAAGTCACCTAGGAAGAAAACCAAGGCAATGACAAAAGCAATGAGTCAAGCCAGGTCACAAACCTGGTCTCTAATCAAAGATTGGTTGGAATGACTCATTAGACTCAGTTCATGTTTGCTTCATTTTACTATTGAATAGGCAAACGTGCAGACCAGTTAAGGAAACAGATGAGTGAACAAAATGCTCTGATGTCTCCATAGGTCTTCATGAAGGTGTACCCAGGTCTGTTGGCAAATATAGTTTAATACCAATTAAACAACTCACATGAAAGAAAAGCTCAGAACTGAGGCCTTTGACTTTTAAATCATTATTCTAGGGTAGTTGCTAAATCATACTCAAGTTTCTACTTTAATACGGTATAAAGGATTCCTTGTTATATCTTGTTACATAATATTGGGTTCTGTTTTTCTGGATCATCAAATCAAAAGGCCTAGCGATAGCCTATTCATCAAGTTACAGTCCTAGTGTGATGTTATTTCAATTATACTGTTTACATCTATAGAAGCAATTTTTTTAAAACAAGTGAATCAAAAATTTAAATTAGTGTCTATCAATTCTATATTTTATTTTTTTAACTGTAACTTCCATTGAACACTACTTGTTTTTCCTAAGCAGTTTTTCTGCATGTAATTAATTGTTCACTCTTGACTTGCAATTTTCAAATTACTAAGAAAAGTAGCTTAAAACAGCAGTGTGACTTAGAAATTTCAACTGCACATAAATTTGCAGTTTTACTCCATTTCCAGATTTGGAAGATACTTCAGTAGGAGAGACTAATTTTTTTCTTGTTTGGAGACTTAGTATCCCATTAAGCTAAGTGAGCATATTTGGTAATTTTATAAATAAGTCACTGTGCTTCATTAATAAGCGCCACTTGCGATCTTTGTGGTTCCTATGTGGCACTCTAAGGCATCCCTGTAGGAGAGTCACGGTGTTCCTAAGAAAAGCTGTAAGTAAGTGTGTTGGGTCAGCGTGGTACCATTTTAAATGATGTGTGTACTTGTTATGTGTACAATATGTGCACTTGTTATGGTTTAGGTAAAGAAGTCTGGCACACAGCAGGTGAAAGTAAATTTCCTTTACTTGGATGTTGCTGAAGTTACAGGGCAGTGAAGGGAGAAAATAAGAGTAAATATCTGAAATAATAAAAGAAAGTCATAAAGACCTCCCTAACATTTTTAGGTTTCATTGTTATTGTCTATGACTTATATCTAAAACAAAACGGCTTCAACTAGCTGCATCTGATTAACCCAATCTTCCTTTAGCAAGGTGCTTTAAATAACCTCTGCTAAATTTTTTGTGAAATTCCCTAAAACATATATAAATAAGAAGACATTTTGTGGTTCAAATTCAGTTTTAAATGTGGTAACAAGTTCTTCCAGTTTATTGAGTCAATCATTCAGTAGTACTTTTGAACACCTATTATGACCAGATTTGATATTAGGAACACAATAATGAAAAAAGAAGGAAAGAGTACGTGATGTCAGATGTCAGACCTTGAACCCTGTGCCTCCTGTGTGAGATGTAAATCTTCCTGTTCCACTATGCATGCTGACTGTACTTAATAAGATAGAGTCCCTTCTTGTGATAAGATTAACATCTCCTGTGACAGTGAAGTATAATTATAACTCAACTGCAAAGTTTAAACACACACAGATATCTGTAGAAATATTTTTCATGTCTTGTTACATTTCTTTGCCTAATTTTTTGAATCACATCTCCCTCCTCCAACTTTCTTTTTCTTATTTTGTATCTTCTCAATTTCTAGATATAATAACATTAAGGGTCATCACGAATTGAAAACCAGGAACAAAAATCTCAAATTCTATATATTTGATTTTATGTGAAAGGGAGGATTTTCTGGTACAATATAGCCAAGAACATACAAATAGTTTAATGAAACTATTTTGAAACTTACTGCTCAACTGTCCTGGAATAAAGGCCTGAGGGGCTCAGCCAGTAAATAGTCTGGTGTCTATGAGCAAGCTTGGGATCTATAAATGATAATTGCCCTATGACTGGTACCACTTCATTTTTGAAAATGAAAGTTTCTTGTTTGCAAATGTACATGCTGAGAGAAAGCTGTGGAAAAGCTTGGGCTACTTTAGGAGATGTTGCAAGCACTTAAACAGATAAAGAGAGGGGAAAGAGAACAGTAAGAAAAAGGCATGTGTATGAGATGAATCATGAGAATCTGTTCAGAGAAAGAAATGTTGAAGGAACAATAGCAGGAAGAGCAGAACCTAAGCCTTATCACTCCCTCCTGCTTCCCACACATTCACTCTGGCCTAGCTCAAGCCAGAGACATGATGAGCACTTTTGATATGAAATTTTGGGAAAAAAATGAAAGGGAGGAGACTATCAATAACTTAATAATCTGTAGAACTGGAGGGAAAAGTTTAAAAAATGGCAATACTTATTTTGGCTTTACCTACCACAAAGGCTATTATAAATGAGAAATTCTGAAAAAAGAGACCTCTTAAAGTGGAAAAGAATGAGAGAAAGGACCCTAATGTTGAGTACCATCTGTGGAGTACAGAGTTCACGTGCATTATATTATTAATTTTCACATTAATAATACATTTATTTTTCTTCCTATTTTTATATAGGAAAAATGAGGCTCAAGAGATTTAATTTTGTTTATCCTAGGTCATACAATCCACTGAATTTCAACTGTGTTTATTTGTCTAATGATGAAGTTAACACTATCACTCTAAAATCCTGTAGTATTCTGCTCAGAGTAGTTGGGAGAAACATATTTAGTGTTCAACTTGATTCATTTTATCTAGCGTCTCTACATCCACCTCCACATAAATGCTTAAAAAATAGCACAGGGTCATGAATATCGAACTCTATAAGTTGTTTTTTGAGCACTCCATATGTTGTTGCAGGCTAAGGTTGGGAGAGGCTGGAATACATATTATATGGATGAGTGACATGGATAGCCAAAAACCTGGAGGGGACCTGAGTGAGTTCTAGTATAACTTAAAAGGAAACTGACGAGTCATGTAAGTCTTAAATTACATGACCAGGCCACATGAATGGCAGCTAGACTACAATTCCACATTTATTTTAAAAACCAAGAAATTAAGATTTACCAGAGCTAATAAAGTGGTACTGCTTTTCCTACAACATAATTGAGACATTAGTTCAATCATTCATAAATTAAACTTTTATTGAGTACCTTCTGCCTGACAAATCAATGTTAGCCAACTGGAGTATAATCATGATTAAGGCCTGAGAATGACTATTCTAGCCATCAAGGAGCGTGCTATCTAGTGAGAGAGAAAGGCACATAAACTTAACTATTATGATGTGTTAAACATAGTATTAAGAATATGAGACCATCAAGGAGAAGCATTAACTCATTTGTAGGAAGTTAGGGACAGTTTATCGGAAAGGATATATATGGATACAGATATAAGTATGTAGATATTTATTTATATATTTCATAGAGAGATTAAATTTTAGTCAAATTAAGATGATGGGGAAAGAACATTCTAGATAAAGAGGACTTTAAGGAGGAAATTGGGGAATTCTTGGGTGAAAAATGCAAATATGATTTGAATTTTTACTCTGCCATTGAGTAACTTTGAGACCTTGATTAGTTTCTTGACTTCTCCAAACTTCAACTTCCTCATCTATTAGAAGATTATACACAGGGAACTCTGCTCAATATTATGTAACAACATAAAGAGGAAAAGAATTTGAAAAAGAATTTTAAAAAATCATCTGCAGTGTTGGCATTGTCACACATTAATCTTTTATATGAATAGATCTGTTTTTTGGATCTCCACTACATTTTAATGATGAATGTGTCTATCCCTTAAATGGTACCATAGTGTCTCAATTGGTATAATGTTATAAAAAGTATTGAAAGCAAAAAAAAAAAAAAGATTACAATAAAACTCTGTACAGAAAATGGTTTGTGAGACATAACCAGTGTAACTCACTAGGAAGTTCAGACTACTATAGCTGAAACTTGATGATAATGTTTCTCCATACATGTTGCCTCCATACATCTGATGTCCTGAGAGTCTAACCTTCAATATTGCTTGAGGAAGAGCAAACCTAAAGGTATTTAAAAATTCTGTTAGTTACTCACTGCTATGCTAGATGGACCATAGTTCTGATTTAGCATGATAATTCCTTTTCATTTAGTCCTGTCCTTCTAAATCCCTTAGATTCAAGCAGTAGCCTGGGTGAATGTTTTGCATGTCATGTAGTACAAATAGCCACATCACACACCTTGTTTAACTTTAGAATCCCTATATTAAGAGTTGCCACAACACATCTACTTTGCTTCAGGAAGTGGTGTTGTGACAGCTGAGATACATAAATTCTGAAGCAAAGTAAGGAGCTTAGGGGACTCATTTGCATGTCAAAACCCAAATTTTGCTTCTTCCTCATTTTCATTGACAATGAATGTGTCTAGCTAATGGGAGCAACCTGACAGAGTTAGGCATTTCAATGAGTTCTCTAAATGCTTTGCTATAGTAGAGTCTGAAAATTAAAATAAAACTTTAATCATGTAGCCACCTCCAAGTTTTAGAGTGTTAATAACGATTAAGGACCTTAGTCTGCTTCTCTGTTCTACAAAAGACTTGACATCCATAGGGGGGAAGAAACCAAAAAACTTCTTTCATTTCTTTTTTGGCAGTTTTTATTGAAATCTTAGAATCCTGGGGAAACCTGGAAATCTGCCCACTTTCTTTATAGTCAGAGAGTACACTTTAAATTTCATCATCCTCATGTGCACGTTTTTCTTGAGAAAAACATCTTTATAAAACTACCTATGAACAGTGCTTCATTTATCATGCATGTTAATTTTTGCAATGTGCATCTTCATTATAAAGTAAGGGGCTATACCATATTTATAGTATGTCAAAACAAAAATGTTAAAAAAAAAAATGAGTTTTGAGACGCTTAGCTCCACATCCAACTTCAGGATACAAGGTGGGATTAAAGGGACCTTTTCCACTCCCAAATGATGAGCCCTGAAGTGAAGCACTGAAATGTGTTCTTATCCCCCTTGATTTGGATTGCCAAATGGTATTTACATGAGTTTTGAAAATAGAAATCGACTACTCCCACACAACATATTATTTACATTATAAGACTTTAACTTTCAGCTATAGACACTAACATAATTTTATTATTCCACCATCTCTAACAACCTGACTCGACTATTTCAGGAAACTCTTCTAAGAAAGATAAACAATTGTCAATGACTTCACTGTCCATTACACATACCCACTCCAACTCCCCTAGCCACCCTTGCAAAGACTCTCTCTTTGACCAAACTTGAGTCCACCTCCTCTTAGCCCTCTTGGGCCTCTACTAGGCCTTGGGTTCTGTCCTTTGCCCAGTTAGTCCAATCTTAGCAAGAATCCTGCTGAGTTGAGATGACTTAACAAAAATCCCCCACCCTTGCTATCTCATCACCCTCCTCATCTGATCAAATTCCTTATCCCTGGATACCTTAGCACGCTGGCCTTCCTTCAGCAAGGATCCTATAAAGTTGGTTTAGCCAGAATCCTCTCTACTCCTGATGTTTCCTCTTAGTAATTTTCCATCCACAGACCCCTACCCTGTTCCTTGTCTATAAATTCTCACTTGTCCTTGTTGTATGCAGAGTTAAGCTTAATCTCTCTCCCCTTCTACAAACCCCCCATTGCAATAGTCACTCTTTCATAAAGTCATTCTTACTGCTTTTAACAAGTGTCATGAAAAAGTTTTCTCTAACAACTTCCTGCCAAAATTTTTAAGTCAACAGCAAACTTCAATCTCTATGCTATAGACAGCATTAAATGACTATTTATTCCCAAGCCTCTTAAAAACCCTTGCCTTAAAATCCTTCTCTTTTTGTGTTCACCAGCCCCAACCAATTCTCTCATGATCCTTTCTCAATCCTAATCAAGCCTTCATGTTGGAATACCCACTTTACAACAGAATTGAAAACCATGTAAATATTCCAAATTTGCCCAACCTTGCCTAAGACACTAAGAATCTATCAAGACAGTTCTCTCCCTTACTGAACTAAAAATAAGCTCACAATTACGTTGTTGACAAATTATCTTGGTGGTATTTTGTGGGAGCCAATGTTTGACAGTCTCAGTTCCCATAAAAATCTAATTGAAACCTTCTCAAAGCTATGGCCCAAGACCCTGTCTGGGAAATAGTACACTCCTCTGAGGCCCCTTGAGCCTCCCACCTGGGAGACTCTATGGCTGTGCCAGTGACATAAGTCTCCTATTGGATCCAAGCTCTGAATTCTTTCTTCCTTCCTTTTTCCCTTTCTAATTATCATAAATATTTTTAGCTCTTATATGGGAGATCTGGACAAGCCACTGCAGTTCTGGCTCAATGCGTGATAATCATTAGAAAGCAGAAGCTCACTATAGTCTCACTCTTGACTCATCTTGCATGAGGCAGTACCCTCAAACACCAAACTATTAGATGCATCTGCTAACTTGGTTTTAGGTTTTTGGTTTTTTGTTGCTGTTGTTTGTTTGTTTTTTAAGATTGATGTTTTCTCTGCTGCTTACTGAAAGTAACACCATGTTTCTCTATAAATAAGCTTACCTCCAATGAAATTCTGTTGCAATTTCTCATACATTTCCATTCATTATTGTAATATTTAAAGCCCGGAATCTCTTCTTCCATTATCTGATAAAGAGAAAACTCATAACTGTCTAGCCTCTGCTTGCAAGCTATTTCTGCCATAAATAATTTTATTAGAAACTCCTTTCAGTTACCTAGATTTAATGTGTTTGTTCATGGGTCATATGTGAGGACTGAAACAGGAAAATATTAAGCAGGACATGTTGTAATAGATCTCACTTTATCAGAATAATATCCTTTACCACAGGCAAATAATCCCAGATAATTCATTGCACTCACCACAAACTTTGGCTAGTGTATCAGTCTGAGTCCAAAAGAAACCACATAGTGAGTTAAATGTGAATTTTAATGAAAATAATTCTTAAGCTTTGATTGGAGAGGAACTATAATGTAAAGAGAACTTTAAGGATTTCGTAGTGCTGAGAGAGAGTACTCATGAAGAGATAGACTTGGAAGTGGGACCATACAAAAACAGGCCACTGTCAGATTTGGCAAGTGGGTTGCAGTTTGCTGACTTCTGACCTAAGTAAGATATTTACACTGGCTTTAATGATAATAAGATCAACTCCTCTGTGCATAACTTTTCCTTTATGAGTTAGCATATGGTTGACACATCAAGAGATATTTCCTATTCTCAGCTCGACACTATTGCAAACAGACGTAGGCAAATACTGAAATAATATCATGCAACATATATAGTCTAATTAATAAGAGGTATGCTCAGTTTTTCCTAAATTACCAAAAACTGTGTTCTCAGTAAGAAACATCAGTGAAAAGCAGCTCTTGAATTTTGAAGGAGAGGATCCTATCAAACGTTAACAATTAGTACAATAGTGATATTCGAATGAATTAATCCTTGGATTTATATATCTCAATTAAAAGAAATATATTATTCTCACAGAATCACAGGAAGTTGATCCCTACCAGAGACCTTAAACTGAACATTATTAGGACTTCTCCAGCTATAGATACTTTTTGGAAGGAGATAGCTTCTATCCAAGAACTCTAGATTAATTAGACAACTACAGTAGATGTAGGCATCTCCCACCCAAGATCCATGGAACACTCACACAGATAGTGACAGTTTAATATGCATTAGTTTATTCTTTCTGCTGTATTTTCTTATGCTTTTCTTGTCTAATGCTACCTTTAACTATCTTACTTTTAAGACCTATATAGTAAATAATCTTTTCTGTTTCCTTAATCTCTCCTTGGTTTGAATACAATATCTGGTTCAAATTTGCTCATAAATGGGTCAAAGCATACAACCAAACTCATGATATTTTACACATTTCCTATAGGAGTTCTGTATCTTCCCTTAGTAACAGTTTTTCTTTATTTGCTTCTGTTATTTTTTTGTTAATGAATCAGTGGTTTTTCTTTATTTGCTTTTGTCATTTTTTTGTTAATGAATTAGTTGTTTCCTGGGTAGTAAGATTCAATTGTTAGATGATATTTTATTTTATTATTATTGTTTTTTCTGCTGGTTCTGTATTATTTTCTTTTTCTTTTTTTTTCATTGAAGTATAGTTGATTTACAATGTTGTGCCTGTCTCTGCTGTACAGCAAAGTGACTCAGTTATACACATATATACATTTTTTATATTAATTTCCATTATGGTTTCTCACAGGATATTGAATATAGTTCCCTGTGATATACATTAGGACCTTGTTGTTTATCCATTCTAAATGTAATAGTTTACATCTACCCACCCAAAACTCCCAGTCCCTCCCTCTCCCTCCCCCCTCCCCCTTGGCAACCACAAGTCTGTTCTCTATGTCTATGAGTCTGTTTCTGTTTTGTAGATAAGTTCATTGGTGCCATATTGTAGATTCTACATGTAAGTGATATGGTATGATATTTGTCTTTCTCTTTCTGACCTACTCCACTTAGTATGACACTCTCTGGTTGAATCCATGTTGCTGCAAATGGCATTATTTTGTTCTTTTTTATAGCTGAGTAGTATCCCATTTTATATATGTACCACATCTTCCTTATCCATTCATCTGTCAATGGACATTTAGGTTGTTTCCATGTCTTGGCTATCATGAATAGTGCTGCTATGAAAATAGGGGCACATGTATCTTTTTGAATTATAGTTTTGTCTAGGTATATTCCCAGGAGTGGGATTGCTGGATCATAAGGTCATTCTATTTTTACTTTTCTGAGGAACCTCCATACTGTTTTCCATTGGCTGTACCAACTTACATTCCCACCAACAGTGTAAGAGGGTTCCCTTTTCTCCACACCCTCTCCAGCATTTGTTATTTGTATAATACTTTTTAATGTTGGCTATTCTGAATGGTGTGAGGTGGTACCTCATTGTAGTTTTGATTTGCATTTCTCTAATAATTAGTGATGTTGAGCATCTTTTCATGTGCCTACTGGCCATCTGTATGTCTTCTTTGGAGAAATGTCTATTAAGATCTTCTGCTTTTTCTATTGGGTTATTTTTTTGTTGTTGTTGGTGTGTATGAGCTGTTTGTATATTTTGGAGATTAAGGCCTTGGCTGTAGCATCATATGCAAATATTTTCTTCCATTCCGTAGGTTGTCTTTTTTTTTTTTTTTTTTTGGTTTTATTTGCTGTGCAAAAACTTGTAAGTTTGATTAGGTCATTTTTGTTTTTATTCATATTGCCTTGGGAGACTGACCTAAGAAAACATTGGTAAAATTTATGTCAGAATGTTTTGCCTATGCTCTCTTCTATGAGTTTTATGATGTCATGTCTTATGTTTAAGTCTTTAATCCATTTTGAGTTTATTTTTGTGCATGATGTGAGGGTGTGTTCTAACTTCATTGATTTACATCCAGCTGTCCAACTTTCCCAGCACCACTTGCTGAAGAGACTCTCTTTTACCCATTTGATATTCCTGCCTCCTTTGTTGATTAATTGACCGTAGGTGTGTAGGTTTATTTCTGGGCTCTCTATTGTGTTCCATTGATTCATATGCCTGTTTTTGTACAAATAGCACACTGTTTTGATTACTGTAGCTTTGTACTATTGTCTGAAGTCTGGGTAGAGTTATGCCTCCTGCTTTGTTTTTTTTCCCCTCAGGATTGCTCTAGCAATTCTGGGCCTTTTAGGGTTCATGTAAATTTTTGGATTATTTGTTATAGTTCTGTGAAAATGTCATGGGTAATTTGATAAGGATCGCATTAAATCTGTAGCTTGCCTTACGTAGTATTGCCATTTTTTTTTTATTTTTTTTTATTTTTTTATTTTTTCAAACATCTTTATTGAAGTATAATTGCCTTACAATAGTGTGTTAGCATCTGCTTTATAACAAAGTGAATCTGTTATACATATACAATATGTTCCCATTTCTCTTCCCTCTTGCATCTCCCTCCCTCCCACCCTCCCCATCCCACCCCTCTAGGTGGTCACAAAGCACCGAGCTGATCTCCCTGTGCTATGCGGCTGCTTCCCACTAGCTATCTATTTTACATTTGGTAGTGTATATATGTCCATGACACTCTCTTACCCTGTCACATCTCACCCCACCCCCTCCCCATATCCTCAAGTCCATTCTCTAGTAGGTCTGTGTCTTTATTCCCGTCTTGCCACTAGGTTCTTCATGGCCTTTTTTTTTTTTTTTTCCCTTAGATTCCATATATATGTGTTAGCATACTGTATTTGTTTTTCTCTTTCTGACTTACTTCACTCTGTATGACAGACTCTAACTCCATCCACCTCATTACAAATACCTCCATTTCATTTCTTTTTATGGCTGAGTAATATTCCATTGTATATATGTGCCACATCTTCTTTATCCATTCATCTGTCGATGGACATTTAGGTTGCTTCCATGTCCTGGCTATTGTAAATAGAGCTGCAATGAACATTTTGGTACATGACTCTTTTTGACCTATGGTTTTCTCAGGGTATATGCCCAGTAGTGGGATTGCTGGGTCGTATGGTAGTTCTATTTGTAGTTTTTTAAGGAACCTCCATACTGTTCTCCATAGTGGCTGTATCAATTTACATTCCCACCAACAGTGCAAGAGTGTTCCCTTTCCTCCACACCCTCTCCAGCATTTATTGTTTCTAGATTTTTTGATGATGGCCATTCTGACCGGTGTGAGATGATATCTCATTGTAGTTTTGATTTGCATTTCTCTAATGATTAATGATGTTGAGCATTCTTTCATGTGTCTGTAGGCCATCTGTATATCTTCTTTGGAGAAATGTCTATTTAGATCTTCTGCCCATTTTTGGATTGGGTTGTTCGTTTTTTTGTTATTGAGCTGCATGAGCTGCTTGTAAATCTTGGAGATTAATCCTTTGTCAGTTGCTTCATTTGCAAATATTTTCTCCCATTCTGAGGGTTGTCTTTTGGTCTTGTTTATGGTTTCCTTTGCTGTGCAAAAGCTTTTCAGTTTCATTAGGTCCCATTTGTTTATTTGTGTTCTTATTTCCATTTCTCTGGGAGCTGGGTCAAAAAGAATCTTGCTGTGATGTATGTCATAGAGTGTTCTGCCTATGTTTTCCTCTAAGAGTTTGATAGTGTCTGCCCTTACACTTAGGTCTTTAATCCATTTTGAGTTTATTTTTGTGCATGGTGTCAGGGAGTGTTCTAATTTCATACTTTTACATGTTCCTGTCCAATTTTCCCAGCACCACTTATTGAAGAGGCTGTCTTTTCTCCACTGTATATGCTTGCCTCCTTTATCAAAGATAAGTTGACCATATGTGTGTGGGTTTATCTCTGGGCTTTGTATCCAGTTCCATTGATCTATATTTCTGTTTTTGTGCCAATACCAAACTGTCTTGATTACTGAAGCTTTGTAATATAGTCTGAAGTCAGGGAGCCTGATTCCCCCAGCTCCATTTTTCGTTCTCAAGATTGCTTTGGCTATTCGGGGTCTTTTGTGTTTCCATACAAATTGTGAAATTTTTTGTTCTAGTTCTGTGAAAAATGCCAGTGGTAGTTTGATAGGGATTGCATTGAATCTGTAGATTGCTTTGGGTAGTAGAGACATTTTCACAATGTTGATTCTTCCAATCCAGGCACATGGTATATCTCTCCATCTATTTGTATCATCTTTAATTTCTTTCATCAGTGTCTTATAATTTTCTGCATACAGGTCTTTTGTCTCCTTAGGTAGGTTTATTCCTAGATATTTTATTCTTTTTGTTGCAATGGTAAATGGGAGTGTTTTCTTAATTTCACTTTCAGATTTTTCGTCATTAGTGTATAGAAATGCAAGAGATTTCTGTGCATTAATTTTGTATCCTGCTACTTTACCAAATTCAAAAAATGTGTATTCTGTTGTTTTTGGGTGGAATGTCCTATAAATATCAATTAAGTCCATATTGTTTAATGTATCATTTAAAGCTTGTGTTTCCTTATTTATTTTCATTTTGGATGATCTGTCCATTGGTGAAAGTGGGGTGTTAAAGTCCCCTACTATGATTGTGTTGCTGTCAATTTCCCCTTTCATGGCTGTTAGTATTTGCCTTATGTATTGAGGTGCTCCTATGTTGGGTGCATAAATATTTACAATTGTTATACCTTCCTCTTGGATCGATCCCTTGATCATTATATAGTGTCCTTCTTTGTCTCTTGTAATAGTCTTTATTTTAAAGTCTATTTTGTCTGATATGAGAATTGCTACTCCAGCTTTCTTTTGATTTCCATTTGCATGGAATATCTTTTTCCATCCCCTCACTTTCAGTCTGTATGTGTCCCTAGGTCTGAAGTGGGTCTCTTGTAGACAGCATATGTATGGGTCTTGTTTTTGTATCCATTCAGCCAGCCTGTGTCTTTTGGTGGGAGCATTTAATCCATTTACATTCAAGGTAATTATCGATATGTATGTTCCTATTCCCATTTTCTTAAATGTATTGGGTTTGTTATTGTAGGTGTTTTCCTTCTCTTGTGTTTCTTGCCTAGAGAAGTTCCTTTAGCATTTGTTGTAAAGCTGGTTTGGTGGTGCTGAACTCTCTCAGCTTTTGCTTGTCTGTAAAGGTTTTAATTTCTCCATCGAATCTGAATGAGATCCTTGCTGGGTAGAGTAATCTTGGTTGTAGGTTTTTCTCCTTCATGACTTTAAGTATATCCTGCCACTCCCTTCTGGCTTGCAGAGTTTCTGCTGAGAGATCAGATGTTAACCTTATGGGGATTCCCTTGTGTGTTATTTGTTTTTTTTTCCCTTGCTGCCTTTAATATGTTTTCCTTATATTTAATTTTTGACAGTTTGATTAATATGTGTCTTGGCGTGTTCCTCCTTGGTTTTATCCTGTATGGGACTCTCTGTGCTTCCAGGACTTGATTAACTATTTCCTTTCCCATATTAGGGAAGTTTTCAATGATAATCTCTTCAAAAATTTTCTCAGTCCCTTTCTTTTTCTCTTCTTCTTCTGGTACCCCTATAATTCGAATGTTGGCACGTTTAATGTTGTCCCAGAGGTCCCTGAGACTGTCCTCAGTTCTTTTCATTCTTTTTTCTTTATCCTGCTCTGTAGTAGTTATTTCCACCATTTTATCTTCCAGGTCACTTATCCTTTCTTCTGCCTCAGTTATTCTACTATTGATCCCATCTAGAGTATTTTTAATTTCATTTATTGTGTTTTTCATCATTGCTTGGTTCCTCTTTAGTTCTTCTACATCCTTGTTAAATGTTTCTTGCATTTTGTCTATTCTATTTCCAAGATTTTGGATCATCCTTACTATCATTATTCTGAATTCTTTTTCAGGTAGACTACCTATTTCCTCTTCATTTGTTAAGTCCAGTGTGTTTTGAGCCTGCTCCTTCATCTGCTGTGTGTTTTTCTGTCGTCTCATTTTGCCTATCTTACTGTGTTTGGGGTCTCCTTTTCACAGGCTGCAGGTTCGTAGTTCCCGTTGTTTTTGGTATCTGTCTCCAGCGGCTAAGGTTGGTTCAGTGGGTTGTGTAGGCTTCCTGGTGGAGGGAACTAGTGCCTGAGTTCTGGTGGATGAGGCTAGATCTTGTCTTTCTGGTGGGCACGTCCACGTCTGGTGGTGTATTTTGTGGTGTCTGTGGCCTTATTATGATTTTAGGCAGCCTCTCTGCCAATGGATGGGGTTGTGTTCCTGTCTAGCTAGTTGTTTGGCATAGGGTGTCCAGCACTGTAGCTTGCTGGTCGTTGGGTGAAGCTGGGTCTTGATGTTGAGATGGAGATCTCTGGGAGATTTTTGCCGTTTGGTATTACGTGGAGCTGGGAGGTCTCTTGTGGACCAGTGTTCTGAAGTTGGCTCTCCCACCTCAGAGGCACGGCCCTGATGCCTGGCTGGAGCACCAAGAGACTTTCATCCACATGGCTCAGAGTAAAAGGGAGAAAAAATAGAAAGAAAGAAAGAAAGAGGCTATAATATAGTGAAGTAAAATAAAGCTATTGTAAAGCAAAGCTATACAGACAAAATCTCACCCAGAAGCATATACATATACACTCACACAAAAAGGAAAAGGGGAAAAATTAATATCTCCTGCTCCCAGAGTCCCCCTCCTGAATTTGGGCTGATTCGTTGTCTATTCAGGTATTCAGCAGATGCAGGCACATCACGTTGTTGGTGGAGCTTTAATCCGCTGCTCCCGAGGCTGCTGGGAGAGATTTCCCCTTCTCTTCCCTGTTCGCACAGCTCCTGGGGTTCAGCTTTGGATTTGGACCCGCCTCTGCGTGTAGGTCGCCTGAGGGCGTCTGTTCCCCGCCCAGACAGGACGGGGTTAAAGGAGCAGCTGCTTCGGGGGCTCTGGCTCACCCAGGCCGCGGGGAGGGAGCGGTACGGAGGAGGCGGGGCGAGCCTGCGGCGGCCGAGGCCGGCGTGACGTTGCACCAGCTCGAGGCGCGCAGTGCGTTCTCCCGGGGATGTTGTCCCCGGATCCCGGGACCCTGGCAGTGGCGGGCTGCACAGGCTCCCGGGAGGGGAGGTGTGGAGAGTGACCTGTGCTCACACACAGGCTTTTTGGAGGCGGCAGCAGCAGCCCCAGCGTCTCACGCCCGTCTCTGGGGTCCGCACTGATCGCCGTGGCTTGCGCCCTTCTCTGGAGTTCGTTTAGGCGGCACTCTGAATCCCCTCTCCTTGCGCGCAGCGAAACAAAGAGGCAAGAAAAAGTCTCTTGCCTCTTCGGCAGCTGCAGACCTTTTCCCGGACTCCCTCCCGGCTAGCTGTGGTGCGCCAACCCCTTCAGGCTGTGTTCACGCTGCCAGCCCCAGTCCTCTCCCTGCGATCCGACCGCAGCCCGAGCCTCAGCTCCCAGCCCTGCCCGCCCCGGCGGGGGAGCAGACAAGCCTCTCGGGCTGGTGAGCGCCGCTCGGCGCCGAGCCTCTGTGCGGGAGTCTCTCCGATTTTCCCTCTGCGCCCCTGTTGCTGTGGGATCCGCGCTGATAGCCGCGGCTCGCGCCCTTCTCTGGAGTTCGTTTAGGCGGCGCTCTGAATCCCCTCTCCTTGCCCGCCGTGAAACAAAGAGGCAAGAAAAAGTCTCTTGCCTCTTCGGCAGCTGCAGACTTTTTCCCGGACTTCTTCCGGGCTAGCTGTGGTGCGCTAACCCCTTCAGGCTGTGTTCACTCCGCCAGCCCCAGTCCTCTCCCTGCGATCCGACCGCAGCCCGAGCCTCAGCTCCCAGCCCCGCCCGCCCCGGCGGGGGAGCAGACAAGCCTCTCGGGCTGGTGAGTGCTGCTTGGCGCCGAGCCTCTGTGCGGGAACCTCTCCGCTTTGCCCTCCACACCTCTGTGGCTGCGCTCTCCTCCGTGGCTCTGAAGCTTCCCCCCTCCGCCCCCCGCAGTCTCCGCCCGCGAAGGGGCTCCTAGTGCGTGGAAACCTTTCCTCCTTCACGGCTCCCTCCCACTGGTGCAGGTGCCGTCCCTATTCTTTTGTCTCTGTTATTTCTTTTTTCTTTTGCCCTACCCAAGTACGGGGGGAGTTTCTTGCCTTTTTGGAGGTCGGACATTTTCTGCCAGCGTTCAGTGGGTGTTCTGTAGGAGCAGTTCCACGTGTAGGTGTATTTCTACTGTATCTGTGGGAAGGAATGTGATCTCCGCATCTTACTCTTCCGCCATCTTCTCTATCATCCCCTCAGTATTGCCATTTTAACAATATTAATTCTTCTGATCCAAGAGCATGGGATATCTTTCCATTTCTTTGAATCCTCCTTTATTTCCTTTATTAATGTTTTATAGTTCTCACCATATAAGTCTTTCACCTCCTTGGTCAGGTTTATTCTTAGGTATTTTATTTTTTTGGTGCAATTTTAAAAGGTATTTTTTTTTTACATTTTCTTTCTGATATTTCTTTGTTAGTGTAAAGGAATGCAACCTATTTCTGAATCTTAATCTTGTATCCTGCTACTTTGTTGAACTCATTTGTTAGCTCTAGTAGTTTCTGTGTGGAGTCCTTAGGGTTTTCTATATATAGTTAGATGATATTTTAGATGGTAAACATTACAGTTAGTCAGGAGAGCCAGAAATCTAAAACTGGCTCTCATTTCATTCCTAGAAAAAGAAACTCCTTTCTCTTCTGAATTAATGTTCAGGGACCTTTTGAGGAAACTATTCATTGTAATAGAACTTTCACAGAAACAGTAATTTAAAGAGAACTAAGAAAGGCTTTTGTTTATAATTTCATACATTTGAAGGCTGTTGTAATTTCGTACATCTTAAAAGTAAGATGTACTACTTCTCTTTTGTTTTAAATATACCAAGTGACCTCAATAGCACAGATTTTATTTCCTGTCACCAGACCATTCTTAATAAATGAGAGGCGTCAAAGCATTACAAAAATAGATTGTTGATGGTCCCCAGTGACTGGTATGCATTTGTAGCAAAAAAGCCTATTGGCTACTATCTGAAACCTGGACAAGTTCATCTTAACACTGTAAACTGATTGCTTACTTCATGATAGTACCTGACCTGAAATCACCCAGAATCCATTTTGGCTTATTAGTATTTCCTCTGTGAAAAGAGATTTGTTAGACAAATTAATTGAAGAAGAAAAACAGAAGAAAGAAAAACTAAATTTGAGAACCGAAACCCTAACCACTCAAGATGAATTCTAGTTCTTTTTTCAATCTTCAAGACTCTTTACTTCATGCTTTATAAGAGGCTCAGAAAGCAGGAAAACTCTTATATGCATGAAAGTATATTAAAGAATAGCAGTTTAGCTAGACAATGCCTCCAGGGCTGCTGAACTCCTGAAACATGAAGTTCATGAAATCAGGCAGGTGGTGTTTGAAAATAGAGCCATTTTAGATACACAATTGGCCTTAAGAGAGAGACCTTGCTGGATATTTGTAACAGATACTATTTTCTCTATAAAGTTAGAAGTGAGGTCATTGATAAAATTAAGTGGGCATGATGGTAGGATAGGGAGATCAAAGAGAGCAGAGATATTTTGAAATAGAAAAGTTGATGAGCAGAAGAAAAGACTAATTAGGGACATTTTGGAACATACCAAAAGGCATTGGAAAACCATGTGGGTTTGGAGGCCATAAATTTTCAACGTTGTAGTTAGTTGTATGATATCTCTCCTGTGCTGTTCAACTTATTATCTAAGGTATAATGTATAGGAATCAAGTAGAGGGGCAGAGTGAAAAATAATCATGCTTGTTTTTAGTAACTGATTATGCTGTATGTCCATTTAATGTTAAACATCTTATTATATTAATATTACTTAAACTATTTAAGTCAGATGGGCTGCCTATAGGAATTCTAAAGTCTTTAAACATAGGAGATTTTAGTCAACAGTACCCTATAAAATTTTAATTGTGCCTGAACTTTAATGCTATTTTAACTTTTAAAATTGGAGTATTAACAATTTTAATTTAATTTATTGAAGAAAATTCGAGAGGCTTGAATCCTCAAGAATTTAGGAAACTCTGCTTAGTCTTCAAAATAGAACATCAACAAAAAAGCTTCCAGTTCAGTTATGATCATTTATTAATGATTTATTAATGAAATCTGAAAGCTTTTAAAAGTCAGACTTAAACCATTTTTGTTATACTCACTTCCTTCCAAAGACTAAAGTTTTTAAATATGAGGAAACAGATGTGCCCCTTCAGCAAGAGTTCACTAATGCACACACTTATACAAACAAATACACACATAAATGTTCATTTTAATGGGTTCAAAAAGAAATTTTGAGACATGAATACAAAAGAGTCATTATGAAAGTTATATGGGTGTGAGAGGTCTACATATATGAGCTTATAATCATTAGATTGCTTTGTTTCTAAGATATTGTTCTTAGCGAGCTTCATTCAAGTGCTTAAAGAGGAGTCTCAAAATTAAGCATTTGTCAACCATTAGTTGTGATTTACTTTTTTTTTACTTACATGTTTTACATGATCTACTACAAGATTTGCAACTTTACTTTCTACTCCATTAGCTTATGAATTCTTGAAGGAGGGATAAGCTTTCTTCATAATTACATAATCAATGCTTAGCATATGGCTAGTACAATTAGACATTCAATAAATGTTTCTATTTAAGAGTTAGACTAAGGAAAGAAAATTACAGGGATCAAATTATAGGTGGACATTTTTCTAATAAAAATGCAGTTTGTATGCAAAGCTAACTAGGCATAGCACCTGTCAGCTTCTACTTACTGGATGAGAAAGGATTGAATGAGAAAGGGTTGAAACATTTCCAAGAGGGTTCACAAGTAAATTGTAAAACATTTTTGTTATCACCAAACCATATGGAGTTGTTTACTGGGAAAGTACTGTTGACATTACAGCAAGATTGAACAATTATTATTATTATTTTTAACATCCTAATTGGAGTATAGTTGCTTTACAATGTTGTGCTAGTTTCTGTTGTATAACAAAGTGAATCAGCTATATGTATACATATATCCCCATATCTCCTCCCTCTTGTGTCTCCCTCCCACCCTCCCTATCCCACCCCTCTAGGTGGTCACAAAGCACCGAGTTGATCTCCCGAGTATAATGCAGCTGCTTCCCACTAGCTATCTCTTATACATTCAGTAGTGTATATATGTCAATGCTACTCTCTCACTTCGTCCCAGCTTACCCTTCCCCCTCCCCATGTTCTCAAGTCCATTAAGACTGAGCAATTATTAAAAAACAATTACAAACTACAAAAGGAGAAAGAGATAATATCTTACTATTACAAGAAGTTGGTATACCAAAAATTATGTCTTGATCATGATGTTAACTGGGAAACCTGGAGATAAATTTTGAAAATTGGTAATTTTAATCATAATAACACTGACAGAGATCACAATAGACACTTTTGATTTAAATTTTATTTTTATTTATATACACATAGTTAAACACACATAAATTGGAATTATGTATCAATTAGCTTTTTACTGTGGAAATGATTGATTAGCTTTTATGTTTATGCAGGAAGAAGAAATCAGTTTTAAATGGTAAGCCTGTAAAGCTCAGTACCCAATTGAAGCCCCTTATATTTGTAAATGGATAACAGCAGGCTAATTGTCCTCCTGAACACCGCAAATATTTTGTGATTGCAGAAATGTTATTTTTAACAAACATTTATTGAGCATGAACATTTGAAGTGCCACATAGAACAAAATTATGGTTGCTGTCTTCATAATATCTCAGATTTATTCTTCTAAAGTAGACATTATACAGTTATGCAGATGTATAAACTTTATGCTTAGGATTCAAATGTATGTGAGTCTATGTTATTAAGTAAACTAACTTTTCTTTCACAATGACTCCCAGAAAGTTTTAAGGAAATTACATATTTTCAAGTAAAAGCTTTATGAGCTTTATTTGTTTTGTGTTCTCCCTTATAAGCTTTACTCTATCACCTGTATTGTATTATGACATCCCGGATATGAAATAAATTCATGTAGTTGAGATTTGACAAGATGAGAAATGTATTGACATTAAAACTGGTTTGAGTTGTATTTCCAAGTTTTACAGCAAACCGCTGAATAAGCAAAGTAATTTCTTTTTTAATAATCTGTATTAAGTCAGGTCTCCTCACATTTCAAAACTGTTTTGCTTAATTTGAAAAGCTTATATAGATGTGAAAATTATGGTTAAGACCAAGTGGGTGAGATATATTGAGAAATTGGAATTCTGCCTAAAAATTAGAATAATGCAAGTATTGCAAAATTGGAAATGGAAACCTTTAATATATTTTGATGTTTCATTTTTTTTCTTTTTTCTTTATTGTTTTTTTAAATTAATTTTTAAAATTTTTATTGGAGTACAGTTGATTTACAATGTTGTGTTAGTTTCAGATGCACAGCAAAGTGAATCAGTTATACATGTACCTATATCTACTCTTTTTTAGATTCTTTTCACATATAAGCCATTACAGAGTAGAGTTCCCTGTGCTGTACAGTAGGTCCTTATTAGTTTTCCATCTTATATATAGTAGTGCGTATCTGCCAATCCCCATCTCCCAACTTATCCCTCCTCCCTTTCCCCCAAGATAATTTTTTATTTTCTACATCTGTGACTCTATGTCTGTCTCATAAATAAGTCCATTTGTACCAATTTTTTTTTCCATTCCACATATAAGCGATACCATATGATATTTGTCTTTCTCTGTCTGACTTACTTCACTCAGTATGACAATCTCTAGGTCCATCCATGTTGCTGCAAATGGCATTATTTCATTCTTTTTAATGGCTGAGTAATATTCCATTTTATATATGTACAACATCTTTATCCATTCATCTCTTGATGAACATTTAGGTTGCTTCCATGTCCTGGCCATTGTAAATAGTGCTGCAGTGAACATTGGGGTGCATGTCTCTTTTTTAATTACAGTTTTCTCCAGATATATGACCAGGAGTGGGGCTGTTGGATCATATGGTAGCTCTATCTTTAGTTTTTTAAGGAAACTCCATATTGTTCTTCATAATGGCAGAACCAGTTTACATTCCCACCAGTAGTATAGGAGGGTTCCCTTTTCTCCCACACCCTCTCCAGCATTTATAGTTTGTAGATTTTTTGCTGATGGCCATTCTGACTGGTGTGAGGTAGTACCTCTTTGTAGTTTTGATTTGCATTTCTCTAATAATTGGTGATGTAGAGCATCTTTTCATGTGCTTTTTGGCCATCTGTATGTCTTCTGTGAAGAAATGTCTATTCAGATCTTCCACCCATTTTTCTGATTGGGTTGTTGTTTTTTTGTTTGCTTTTACATTGAGCTGCATGAGCTATTTGTATATTTTGGAGATTAATCCCTTCTCGGTTGATTTGTTTTCAAATATTTTCTCCCATTCGGAGGGTTGTCTTTTTATTTTGTGTATGGTTTCCTTTGTTGTGTAAAAGCTTTTAAGTTTAATTAGGTCCCATTTCCTTATTTTTGTTTTTATTTTCATTACTTTAGGAGGTGGATCAAAAAAGATCTTACTGTGATTTATGTAAATTTTCCAATTTGTATGCAAACACAAAAGACCCCGAATAGCCACAGCAATCTTGAGAAAGAAAAATGGAGCTGGAGGAATCAGACTCCCTGACTTCTGACTATATTACAAAGCTACAGTAATCAAAACTGTATGGTACTGGCACAGAAACAAAAATATAGATCAATGGAACAAGATAGAAAGTCCAGAGATAAACTCATACACCTATGGTCACTTAATCTATGACAAAGGAGGCAAGAATATACAATGGAGAAAAGAGAGCCTCTTCAATAAGTGGTTCTGATAAAACTGGACAGATATATGTAAAAGAATGGAATCAGAACACTCCCTAACACCAAACACAAAAATAAACTCAAAATGGATTAAAGACCTAAACATAAGGCCGGATACTATAAAAGTCTTAGAGGAAAACATAGGCAGAATATTCTCTGATATTTGGATATTTCTAAAAGACATTATGGAGATATGTTCATCATAAGCAGACACTGAGCCTGACCCATGGCAGGGTATATCATGATAGCAGTGTCTGAAACTTATGTACTTTTATATATTTTGAAAATTATTTCACTTAATCATAGGTTGAGTAATGGTCAATTACCAAATAAACAGAGTATTTTCTAATTTCTAATATTTCTGATATTCAAAATGAATTAGGTTGTTAAAACCTAGGTGTAGTTGAAAAACATAAAGTTCAATCAAAGTTACGGGATGTCCCACTTTTTTTTTAATATATAGACTTTATTTTTAGAATAGTTTTAGGCTCACAGCAAAACTGACTGGAAAGCACAGAAAGTTCCTATACCCCACCTTCCCCCACATATGTACAATTTTCCCCTGACATCAACAACCCCACCGGAGTGGTGCATTTATTACAATTGATGAACCTACATTGATACATCATTATCACCTAAAGTCCGTAGAATGCATTAGGATTCATCGTTGGTTGTAGTACATTCTGTGGCTTTTAACAAAAGTATAAGGACACATTTCCATCATTATAGTCATATAGAATATGCTCCCTGCCCTAAAAATCCCCTGTGCTTCAACTATTCATCTTTTCCTCTCTCCTTGGGCATTTTGTTTTACACAGCCTATCTACTTAATTAATTGGCTACACCAATTTACATTCTCACCAACTGTGTAAGAGGGTTCACTTTTCTTTACACCATCTCCAGAATTTATTATTTGTCAACTTTTTGATGATAGCCATTCTGACTGGTGTGAGGTGATGTCTCATTTTGGTTTTGATTTGTATCTCTCTAATATTTGGGAATGTTAAATATCTTTTCATGTGCCTATTGGCCATCTGTGAGTCTTCTTTGGAGAAATGTCTATTTACATCTTCTGCCCATCTTTTGATTGGGTTTTTTGGTTTTTTATATTGAGTTGAATGAGCTGTTTGTATATTTTGGATATTAACCCCTTGTAAGTTGCATCATTTACAAATACTTTCTCCCATTCCATAGGTTGTCTTTTTGTTTTGTTGATGGTTTCCTTTGCTGTGTAAAAGCTTTTAAATTTGATTAGGTCCCACTTGTTTATTTTTGTTTTTATTTCTTTTGCCCTGGGAGACTGATCTAAGAAAATATTGCTATGGTTTATGTCAGAAAATCTTTTGCATATATTCTTTTCTATGTCTTTTATAGTGTCACTTCTTATATCTAGGTCTTTAAAGCATTTTGAGTTTATTTTCATATATGGTATGAGGGAGTGTCCTAATGTCATTGATTTACATGTAGCTGTCTAGCTTTCCCAACACCACTTGTTGAAGAGACTGTCTATTCTCTATTGTATATTCTTGCCTCCTTTGTAACAAGGTACTAGGTTTTCAGTATGGCCATTAAACTCTGAGAAGCATTGCTCTAGAAGATGGGCAAATAGTGATACGAAGCAGTGTTGTCAGTTCTATGATATTTGAAGTGTGTTTCTCTAAAAGATGAGACAGAAAATTTCTGATGTATATAATAGATACCAGTTCTCAGATATATCTAAGCATAAGGGAGATACTAAAGTCCCTTGAAAGAATTTCTTAACCAGAGAGAGATGGTCACAAAGGCTTGCCAGAAGATGATTTTCTGAGTCTCTCTTCAGGAATATATGTGAAAACTAAGCAAAGTGAACAAGATGGAGTAGGGTCAAGGATGGAGGAGGTTGATACAGTTGAGGTGGTTGATGACAGATGTTAAATGTAAAGGCATATTGATTTTATATCAATACTCAGTATATGTGGAGATATATACTCTATATGAATATACTAAATATATATGGATATTTATATATCTATATCCATACTAATGAGGGTATATATACTGACATACATATATATACATAGTGTATTAGTGAGTATATATGTATACGGTTATATATATATTGTTGCACAGGTTAACTAATGAATACACACACACACAATGTATGTAAGTATTCATATTGTGGTTTGGGACTTAAAATTCATGGTAGTCAGTGTTTGTGTCTAATAATGCTATTATGGTGGTATGTATACAAATCCTTTATTATTTATAATTAGATTCTTGAAGATAAAATGCAATATATATTACTGAATGAGGATTAATAAATTATATGACCATCATTTTAATTAATGTTCCTGCTCCTAATGATTACACCAGAGAATATATTGATGCTTTGGATTGCCTTCACCATGTTCAGAGAAATTATAAACCTCTTAGGCAATTTTAATTTTGTCTCTAATTGAAAATCATATCACATAGAATGCATCACAAATTACACTGGGACCTAAAAAGAAGTGTAGATTCCTTCTATAATTAATGAACTCACAAGTGAATAATGTGAATGAATTTATAAAGGTGGGAAATAATATTGTTACATTCACTTGATATACCAAATATAAGGGTCACATAGTTGAGAAAGAAAATGCTTTATTCAAGTATTGTTATTATAACTATATTTCCTCTTAGTCAATGTTATAATACTTGGCATGTATTGAAAACTATTACACAAGTTAACTAAATAAGAGGATGAATGAAAGATTATTCTACTCAAAGCAGAACTAAAAATTTGGAATTAAAATAAAATTAGGATATATTGTAAGAGAGGTATAAGTGGCAAATTGCTTTTGATTTTAAATATTTGTATTTCAAGTAGAGATGTTTTCATGAGTAGGGAAATAGAAACAATTTTTTTAAATTATAAAGTTAATATGTGTTCTAAGTTAAGATTTTGAATATAATAGTTTTTGAAACTCTTCTTCTCTAAATAAAGGGATATGCTACATAAAATGTAAAAATAATATTAAATATATACTGGTGTTAAAAAAAATGTCCTTACGGAGCAGAAATATAAAATATAAAATGCACAGCTCTGTAGAGAGTTACTTATGAGGTGCTCAGGCCAGGACGGGATCCCACTGCTTATAAGAAGATGGGATAAAATTCATTCTTTACTTGATGAGAGACATTGTATTCTGCATATGCAACTTAGGTAGAGGGCTAGGAAGGCAGCATAATAATTGTTATTAGAATAGCTTACCTGGCTTCTGAGTTTGTAACTGAAAAAGAATATCTGCCTGTGACTGAGGGCAGAAGCATGGCCATGCATACATGGTTGAGGAATTGGTTTTTCCTCACGTGTTTAAGCCCCAGGATAACACATCTCTGTTGGTTGAGAAATCAAATTTGATTCACTAATGTAACCTTGGTTTATGTTATATACGTTAATGGTCTTTGAAATCATTTCCCAGGGATAACATACATATGAGGAAAAAATATCTTTAACTTAGAAGCTCACAAATAAGAACTACAAGGTACAAGATAAAACTAACAAATTAAACAGTCAAAATAATCATTGGTCAAAATAAAATATAGGACCAATATAACAATTTGAATGTATTTTAGATAGTTGTGTTTAAATTTAAAAGAGGTAAAGGAGGAATTAACATAGTGATTAAAAAATAGAAGCTAATTAAATAAAACCTGTTGGTTTTAAAAACTGAGGACTACCTATACAACTACCAACAGTGTAATGGATACATAAATTGTGATGTATTTGGAATATTTTCATTATGGAATCCTGTACAATAATAAGGTATTATGCAATGCCTGAAGAGAAGAAAAGGGAGGTTTTGTGATCCTGATAATACTATGTTTCTTGATTTGGGTACAGATTATGAGCTTTTATTTTGGGCAAATTCATCAATCTTTACAAATAAAATATGTGTACATTTTTAGAATTATATTAAACTTCATTAGTTTTTTAAAAAATTTATTTATTTAATTAATATATTTTTGGCTGCATAGGGTCTTCATTGCTGCATGTGGGCTTTCTCTAGTTGTGGCTAGAGGGGGCTACTCTTTGTTGTGGTGCACGGGATTCTCATTGCGGTGGCTTGTCTTGTTGTGGAGCACGGGCTCTAGACGTGCGGGCTTCGGTAGTTGTGGCACGTGGGCTCAGTAGTTGTGGCTCACGGGCTCTAGAGTGCAGGCTCAGTATTTGTGGTGCACGGGCTTAGTTGCTCCATGGCATGTGGGATCTTCCCGGACCAGGGTTTGAACCCATGTCCCCTGCGTTGGCAGGCAGATTCTTAACCACTACACCACCAAGGAGACCCCTTCAATCGTTTTTAAAATATTTAAAACATGTAGTTATTTAGAATACTAATAACATATTGGAAATACAAAATGGAATCCCAAAAATTATAAAGGCGTAGCTTGTCTAGTTGACAGACCTGAGACAGCTAAATAGGGAATTAGCAGGTTAGTAGTAGACATTGCCTACTCTGTGCCAGGCAATGCTCTAAGCACATTATACATTAACATCACAACAAACTTCTATTATCCCCCTTTTTGCAAATAAAGAAATTAAAGTATACAATGTATCCAAAAACACTTGGTATATTTTTAACAGAGAGGTGGAAGCTAAATTCTCTTCAAGGTATTCTGGTACCAGAGTCCATGCTTTTAACCACAAATCTGTATTTAGTGCTCTAGTTATAAGACTATAACTGGGGAATTCACCAAGAACACAGTGAGACATTATGCATTATGAATTTTTTCATTCAACTAATATGCACTGAGTACCTGCAGTGTACCGACAGCTATCCTAGGAACTTGGGATGAATTAGTGATTTAAAAAAAAAAAGACAAGTGTATTTGTTCTCAGGGAACTTATATAATTTGATAGAAAATATGAAAGATACATTAAAAAAACAGGAATTGAATCATTTCGTGTTGGGTGAGAAATCAAAACTCAGATACTCCAACAATAGTCTAATAGCATTTTCAGTAAAAGATAATAGGGAGAATGGTGTAAAGGGAGGCAAAATTTAAAAATATATGGACTAAGAATTTTCTAGAACTGAAGAAATTCTTGAATTAATCATTATTAATACCAAAATTTATGATAACTTGTTAATGACAAAAAATCAGTGAAAATTTTAGTTTCTAACTATCATTTTATACTTTTTCCCATAGCATTCTTGCAAATATTGGATAGATTTGCTTCTATGTAACTTTTACTTCTGGGACCAATTTTGAGTGGTATTATTTTCCAAATGATATCTAATTGCTTATTTATAATGAATAGGAATTATTGAACATTGTATATTTTGTGCCAAGTCATTCTATTAAACTCTTTTTATCAGTTCTAACATATTACTAATTGGTTCATATATTCTCTTGATTTTTTCTATATAGACTATTAAAATTCTTGAAGAACAATTTGTTTCTTCCTCACTTCTCCTTTTGCCTATTACATTAGTATTTAGGAGATAAGTTTATCATGCTTTTTGGCTAGTAAGAATCTTTGAACACTCTTTTTGTGTTTGGAGAATTTTTTACTTTATTATTCTCCCTCACCAAGGTACAGAAAAATTAATTGTCCTAGCATAACTTACAGCCAGAACTCAGGGATATATATTATGCTTTTTATATCTGAATTAACTTTTTAGATATTTAAATATACTGAAACATAATTTCTATACAATAACATATATTAATTTAAATGTAGAGGTCAATTAGTTTACTTTTTTAAATTTTTTATTTAAATATAGTTGATTTACAATGTTATATTAGTTTCAGGTATACAATATAGTGATCGATTAAATAAATGCAGAGAAAAATCGATACACAATCTGTATCCTAGTTGAGTACATAAACTTCCCCCTTCCCCAAGAGGGTACAGGTTAACAATTTTGTTACTGATATACATGTAAACTAGAATTGATCAATTAAGTAAATGGTGAATGATGGGAGCCTGGTTTCTCAGTCTTGGAGTGGGAGTATACACATAAGCAAGGAGGAAGCCAGAGAAATCCATGTGGTAATGGATTACATTCGAAGATATCAATATGAATTCATGGTTAGCTTAATATAGATATAAGTGGTTACATATAGAAATATTTTATGTGTGTGAATATATACTGGTTAGGATACACACACGCCTTTCCTTGCTTCTGTTCTGAGAAGACCTAGAAGCAATGACATCTCAGTAACAATGAGCATATCGCGCACCTAGACCTTGGTTTCTAATACCATTCTTCAATAAAGGAACCAGAATTCCTCAGGGGGAAAAAATAGCTGATTCTGACACTGGGGCAAAAAATATACAAGATGAGGCTGGAGTAATAAAATACTTGAAAATAATGAAATACTTGAAAAATTAACATGTGCTTTGATGGCGATATATCGAAGGGACAAATAAGCCAATTGAAAGAACTCTCAATGTCCAGGGCCAGAATGATTTGAACAAGAAATGTTCTTCTTTATTCATTTATCCATTGAGGGGCACTTAGGTTGCTTCCATATCTTGACTATTTTAAATGATGCTGCAGTGAATATAAAAGTGCAGATCTTTTCAAATTATGTTTTCATTTACTTCAGATAAATAACCAGGAGTGGAATTGCTGGATCATATGAGAGTTTTATTTTTAATTTTTTGAGCAATCTTCATGCTGTTTTCCATACTGGCTGCAGCACTGTACGTTCCCAACAACAGTGCACAAGGGTTCCCTTTTCTCCACAACCTTGCTGACGCTTGTTATTTGATATCTTTTTGATGATAGCCATTGTGATAGGTGTGTGGTGATATTTTATTATGGTTTTGATTTGAATTTCCCTGATGATTAGTGATATTGAGCATCCTTTTATTGACCTGATATTCATTTCTATGTCTTTGGAAAAATGTCTATTCAGATCCTCTGCCCATTTTTTAATTGGGTTATTTGATTTTTTGATGTTGAGTTGAAAGTGTTCTTTGTATATTTTGAATATTAAACCCTTACCTGATATATCACTTGCAAATACATTCTACCATTCACTAGGTGGCCTTTCCATTTTGTTGATAGTTTCCTCCACTGGACAAAAGCTTTTTAATTTGATGTAGTCCCATTTTTTAATGTTTGGCTTTTTTTTCCATTGAAGCTATATCTAAAATAATATTACTTAGACCAATATCAGTGAGCTTACAGAATATGCTTACTTATAGAAGTATTATGATTTCAGGTATTACATTTCAGTCTTTAATCCATTTTGAATTTATTTTTGAGCATGATGTGAGGGAGTAGTCCAGTTTGATTCTTTTGCATGTAGCTGTCTGATTTTCCCAACACTGTTTATTGAAGAGCCTATATTTTCCCCATTGTATATTGTTGCCTCCTTGTTGTAGATTCATTGCCCATGTAAGTGTGGGTTCACTACTAGGCTCTCAATTAATTCCATTGATCTATGTGTCTGTTTTGTGCCAGTACCATACTGTTTTGATTACTGTAGCTTTGTAGTATACTTTGAAATCAGAGAGCATGATACTACCACCTTTGTTCTTTTTCAAGATTATTTTGTCTATTCAGGGTCTTTTGTGATTCCATAAAATTTTTTGAAATATTTATTCTATTTCTGTGAAAAATGCCATTGGTATTTTGATAGGGATTGCATGGAATCTGTAGATTGGGTACTATGCTCATTTTAACAATATTAATTATTTCAATCCATGAACATGATGTACCTTTCCATCTCTTTATGTTGTCTTAAATTTCTTTCATCAGTGTCTTATAGTTTTCTGAGTACAGGTCTTTTACCTCCTTAGGTAGGTTTAGTCCTAGGTATTTGATTCTTTTTGATGTGATTGTAAATGGAATTGTTTTCTTTGTTGTTACAGTACAGAAATGCAATAGATTGTTGTATATTAATTTTGTATCCTGCAACTGTACCAAATTCATTGATGAGCTCTAGTAGTTGTGTTTTTTTTTGGGGGGGGGTCTTTAGGATTTTCTATTTATAGTATTTAGTCATCTGCAAACAGTGATAGTTGTACTTACTTCTTTCTAATTTGGATGCCTCATTTATTTTTCTTGTCTGATTTCTGTGGCTAGGACTTCCAATATCATGGTAAATAAAAATGGCAAGAGTTAGCATCCTTGACTTGTTCCTGATTTTAAAAGAAATGCTTTCAGTTTTCTACCATTGAGTGTGATGACAGCTGTGAGCTTGTCATATAAGACCTTTATTATGTTGAGATATGTTCCTTCTATACTCACTTTGTTTAGAGTTTTTATCATAAATGGATAATAAATTTTGTCAAAAGCTAATTATTAGAGAAATGCATGTCAAAATCACAATGAGGTTTTGTGAGTCAAACCTCATACCTGTCAGAATGGCTACCACCAAAAGTACAAAAATGACAAATGTTGGTGAGGATGTGGAGAAAAGGAAACCCTCATACACTGTTGGTGTGAATGTAAACCATTGCAGCCACCAGTGGCTATGTTTCCAGGGTGATCTCCAGTTGCTGCCTGCCTCTCCAGGGGGGTCTCCAAAATTAAGCAGTTGTGTCTTACCCAGGCTCTTTTCTGTCCTAAGTCTTGGATCATGTGGTATTTTGTATACACCCTTTAAGAGTGAAGTCTCTATATTCTAGAACACTCTGGCTTTCCTGATGGTAAGCCCCAGTGGCCTTCAAAGTCAAATATTCTGGGTGCTCATCTTCCAGTACAGACCCCCAGGCTGGGGAGCCCAATGTGGAGGTCAGACCCCTTGCTTCTTGTGGAGAACCTCTGCAGTGTCATTATCCTCCCATTTGTGGGTCACCCACCCAGGAATATGGATCTTGACCATACCTAGTCTCCACCCACCCTACCCATCTTGTGGTGTTTAGCTGTAGAAGATCTTTTCTGCTAGTCTTCTAGTCTTTCTCTATAAGAATTGCTCTTTAAGTATTTACAGTTTTTGTGTTCCCATGGGAGGAAAGGAGCTCATGCTCTTCCTACTCTGCCATCTTGACCACTCCTTAGGCATTTGTAATTTTTCATAACAGAGTTCTATTATAATAAAACAAGATGAGAGGCTGTTCTAGTCCTCAAAATACAGTCATCATAGAGCTAAATTATTGGAGCCTAAATCGTTGCTACATTAAAAATCAGAATTTGTTTCTTTCAATTGCACATTCTATATTTCTATTATATAGAGAGTATATGCCCCTATTTTATTAAATAGCTCCTAAATTGGGGAGGGGAGAAACCACATTATTTTAAGTAGTTGATGTAAAAGATCATATTGAAATATTTAAAAATATTTAACACATTATTTAGGAAACATTTCTCAGTAACTGAAATATTTACAGTGCTTAATGGGCTTCACAGTTAATCTGAATATTTTACTGTGGTGAAGTGTTACATTTGGTAAGAAAAAACATGAATAGTAAAAATATTTTTCCAGATTTCATAGAATCTTCATTTTGCTGTGATGAAGCAAATTTTTGTTTTGATTTCTTTCTTTATTTGGATTGACAAACTAGTACTACAATACAAGAATTCACTTAAATTATTACCACCAGTATTTTCAAATTTATGTATGTAGTAATAAAAAAGAAAATGAAAGATTTTGTCTTATCTACTCATTTCTGTTTAGGATTTATCTAATCTTCCACATTTCTCTACATCTTCCACAACTAAAATTATTTACTTGCCAAAAAAAAAAGGGGGAGGGAAATCTAGCTATTAAGATAAATATACAATTTTTTTAACCTAGGATTGGAAATATTGAGTCATAGGGTAGGAAAATATTTAGCTTTTTGTATAGGGCCCAGAAATTTTCCAAAGGGATAGGGACTTACACTCTCTTCAGCAATATATTAGTGAGGTCCTCCAGTTTAACAACATTTACTATTATCAGTTTTTGTTTTCCTTTTAGCTATTATGCTAGAGGTACAGTGGTTATAATTTGCATTTCCTTGAAAATTAGCATTGTTATAAATATTACATATGGTATATATCATATTTGCCATTTGGATAGTCTCTGGTTTAATTTATTTCCCATTTATTATGTTTTTATTTGTTTGCTATTCCTTTGAAAGTATGAGTAACTTATTTGTTATTCTTTATGTATGTCTATATATGTGCTCTTTATCATATATGTAACAAATATATCATAGTCATCTATTTATATATCTATGTCTCTATCCAAATATCCATCCATATCACATATTTTCTGTTTCCTGTCTGTAGGTTGACTACTCACTTTATTTTTATTTTTATTTTTTTTAAATAATTAACATATATGGCCATATTGTGGGAAGCTTTTTTTTTTTTTAATTTTATTTATTTATTTTTGGGTGTGTTGGGTCTTCGTTTCTGTGCGAGGGCTTTCTCTAGTTGTGGCAAGCGGGGGCCACTCTTCACCGCGGTGCACGGGCCTCTCACTATCGCGGCCTCTCTTGTTGTGGAGCACAGGCTCCAGACGCACAGGCTCAGTCGTTGTGGCTCACAGGCCTAGTTGCTCCGCGGCATATGGGATCTTCCCAGACCAGGGCTCGAACTCGTGTACCCTGCATTGGCAGGCAGACTCTCAACCACTGCACCACCAGGAAAGCCCTACTCACTTTATTAGTGGTGTTTTTTGATGGCTAAACTTTTTCCTTTTAATATAATAAAGCAAAATTTATTTATTTTTTCTTTTATTGTTAGCACATTTTGTGTTAAATGTAAGAAAGTCTTGCCTACCCCAGGGTAATGAAGATATTCTCTTGTGAATTGTTCTGGAAACTTGTTTGTTTCAGATTCTATATTTTGGTTTTCATAGCTTTTTAGTATAATATGAGCTAAGAGGCACAGTTCAGTTTTTCGTGTAAATATATGTTACCTAGCACCATTTATAGAGGAAAAAATAACCTCCATCATTTTTAAGTGATGTCTTTGTTAAAAATCAAGTGTGTGGGTCTTTTTTTTTTTTTTTTTTTGGACTCAGTCTGAATGGTTTTTCTTTTCTTGTGCTAGTAACCACACTGTCTTTTAGTTATTATATCTATATACTGCATCTTTATATCTGGTAGTGAATAAGTGTGTCATTCTCAAAGTCTGCTGAGACTTGGATTGGGATTACATTAAATCTTTAGAAAATCTTGGAAAACTTGTTATCTTAATTTTGAGTCTTCCAATCAAAGGGCAGAGTCAGATATTTCCAGTTATTTGTCTTTGTTAATTATTTCAACAAATTTTTGAGCTATAGTTTTAAGCATTGAGGTTTGAACATCTTTCGATATGCTGTTTTTTCTCATGACTTTTATTTGCAATGTTACTGTAAGTGGTATTTTAATTTTGTTATTTAATATTGGTTGTTAGTATATAGAAATAAATTGAGTTTTATATATGAATTATATCCAGTGATTTTGTTAAATTAAATTATTATTTGTAATTGTTTTTGGTAGATTCTTTTGAATTTGCTCCATATACAAATATGCCATCTGGGAAAAAAGTTAGTTTATTTTTCCATTCCAATATGTATGTCTTTTATTTATTTTCCTCTTATAGAGCCGGGTGGAATCTGCAGTACAATGCTGAATAGAAATGGTGAGAGTACATATCTTTTACTTTTTCCTAGACTCAGGGGAAAGCCTTTAAAAAAAAAATATATTGAATGGGGAAAAAGCTTTTAATATTTCACTATTAATTATTACGTTAGCCATTCTTTGTTTTCATAGCTACACTTCATCAGATTCAGCTAGAATTCTACTTTTCTCACAATATATAGTATACTTTGTCTAAAGCTGATATGAAAATGTTTCAAGAGAGACAATGAATGATAATTATAATTACAAAAAACATTCTGTGTTACTCTAACTCACCAGTTGATAATATACTACTTACCATTTTCTATTTTTTTGAAAAGTATGAAAACATGACTTAGGGAATTTTAATACAAAGTATTTCATCTCCTTTATGAAACCTGGTCCATATTTGGTTCTGCCTTAAGACCTCGGCAACAAGATCCATTAAACTGGGCCCTGAAATGTAATTGTCTCTACTGTATTTTTGCCTTCAAGTATGTCCTTCCTATATGGTAATGTGTCAACAGAGCCAAGGGGATGGTCTCACCGTATCTTACCAGTTGGTAGAATTAGTGTTATCTAGATAAGTCAAAGCCTATAAGGTCTTGGTTTGATTAATATCTAGGACAATCTATTCATTTTATCCAAAATCTGACATATTTTCATTCTGATCTTATTCTCCAAGCCTCAAAATCTTGTCCTTTAAAGGTTATGCTCGCATTATTTGTTTGGCGCTTTTTCCCCCTAATTCCAATAGTATTTGACCTGCTAGCTGGCTGATATTTATATTAATTATATATAATTTTTCACTGAATTTAGACTAATGTCAGACCTTAAATTTCTCTTCTGATGTCCTTGTTACTTTTTTGGAGACCCATGGTCTATTTGTAAAAAAGTTAGGACAATACACCCATGGGTTCCTTACTGATCTATGGACATTACTATGTTGTGTCATTTTTTTGTTCTATATGCAATAGAATAGTTATGTATGGTGAGTTGCCATGGCATTCTTTGACATTAATTTTATTTCCAGTATTTTCTTATTCTGTGGTGCTCTTCTGATTGTTTTTTCTTTTTAGCTTTCAATAAGTCTCCTCTGATAGGGTGCCTTCTGCCTGTTATAACTATCTCCATAGTCTAGTTTGTTTACAACTTCATTTGTTCCATAAGGAAATATACCAGGGAGTTTGACTTTGAACCTACTTAAATGTATGTCACCACCTAATTCAAGTTTCTCTAGAAAAATATATCTAATTATCCATTTTAAGGTTTCTTATATATAATGTGGGTGTGGCAAAATTAAAAGAGATAATGGTTGAGAGTATCCTAGATTTGAAGACAAGCATGAGTTCTGACAGTAAAGGAGCACATCAAGTAATTAACTGGACTAAACACAATTCCATACACAATGTTTTGAAACTAAAAAATATAAATATATCTTTACAACAACAATCATTAAATAGTATATTACAATAAAAAATAATGATAATGTTTCTAACATCAAACTTCTCACCAGACTCAAAGGTGTCCATAAAACTGTTAACTAATACCTTCAACCAACATGTTGAGAGTAAATAACAACTGTCAAACACAGAAAAAAAATCAATATTTAAAAAAATAAAGCCAATGTATTACAACAAGGAGGAAACTAAATTCATAAGAAAAGATTGGGTAGTTATCAGTGAGGGTGAACAAAGAAATTGGTAAACATGTTAGTAACTCAGTATGGTGGTTGATTCTCATTACTATTAATAATAATTTAATTATTATGTTGAGTGATTTTGGAGCTGGAGGAATCAGGCTCCCTGACTTCATACTATACTACAAAGCTACAGTAATCAAGACAGTATGGTACTGGCACAAAAACAGAACAGATCAATGGTACAGGAGAGAAAGCCCAGAGATAAACCCATGCATCTTTGGTCACCTAATATATGACAAAGGAGGCCAGAATATACAATGGAGGAAAGACAGCCTCTTCAATAAGTGGTGCTGGGAAAACTGGACAGCTACAAGTAAAAGTATGAAATTAGAACACTGTCTAACACCAGACACAAAAATAAACTCAAAATGGGTTAAAGACCTAAATGTAAGGCCAGACACTATAAAACTTTTAGAGGAAAACATAGGCAGAACACTCTTTGACATAAATCACAGCAAGATCTTTTTTGACCCACCTTTTAGATTAATAAGAATAAAAACAAAAATAAACAAATGGGAGCTAATTAAACTTAAAAACTTCTTCACAGCACAGGAAACCATAAACAAGACAAAAAGATAACCCTCAGAGTGGGAGAAAATATTTGCAAATGAAGCAACTGACAAAGGATTAATCTCCAAAGTATACAAACAGCTCATGCAGCTTAATATCAGAAAAACAAACAACCCAATCAAAAAATGGGCAGAATACCTAAATAGACATTTCTCCAAAGAAGATATACAGATGGCCAACAAACACATGAAAAGATGCTCAACATCACTAATTATTAGAGAAATGGAAATCAAAACTACAATGAGGTATCAGCTCATACTGGTCAGAATGGCCATCATCAAAAAATCTACAAACAATAGATGGCAGAGAGGGTGTGGGAGAAAAGGGAACCCTCTTGCACTGTTGGTGGGAATGTAAATTGATACAACCACTATGGAGAACTTTATGGAAGTTCCTTAAAAAACTAAAAATAGAACTACCATATGACCCTGAAATCCCATTACTGAGCATATACCCTGAGAAAACCATAATTCAAGAAGAGACATGTACCCCAATGTTCATTGCAACACTATTTACAATAGCCAGGACATGGAAGCAACCCAAATGTCCATCAACAGCAGAATGGATAAAGAAGATGTGGTACATATATACAATGGAATATTACTCAGCCATAAAAAGGAACGAATTTGGGTCATTTATAGAGACAGGGATGGACCTAGAGACTGTCATATAGAGTGAAGTAAGTCACAAAGAGAAAAACAAATATCGAATATTAATGCATATATGTGGAATCTGAAAAAATTGGTATAGATGATCTTATTTACAAAGCAGAAATAGAGACACAGACGTAGAAAACAAACATATGGATACTAAGGGGGAAAGGGGGTGTGGGATGAATTGGGAGATTGGGATTGTCATATATGCACTATTGATACTATGTATAAAGTAGATAACTACTGAGAACCTACTGTATAGCACAGGGAACTCTGCTCAATGCTCTGTGGTGACCTAAATGGGAAGGAAATCCCAAAAAGAGGGGATATATGTATACATATTTTTGATTCACTTTGCTGTACAGTAGAAACTAAACAGCATTGTAAAACAACTATACTCCAATAAAAATTTTTAAAAAAAAGTTAATGAAGAATAAACGTCAAAGCTATGAAAAAATGAAAAAAAAAAAAAAAAAGAAAGAAAGCAGCTTAGTTTTTTGGTTTTGTTTTTTCTTTTCCTGAAAGGGTGAGGGTTACATGCTAAGGACAGACATTGGAACAATGTGATTAACACAAAGCTTTCTGAAACCTAACTTAGGATAAATGCAGGATGTGCTCAGTAACTTGAATAATAAAGTATGAGGATTGTACACTGGATTCATAATAAAATAAAATCTTCCAAAAAGATAAGAAGCCTGTAGTGTATTCAAAATAATAGAAAAGCATATTTGATATTTTCTTTGGTTTGGATGTGGTGTGAGGGTAAAGGACCTGAGAAATCTGCTAAGTTGTAGCTTAGAGTAGTATACACAGCACATACCCATTCAGTCTACACTTCAGTGGATGGATGAATAAATTAATATCAATATAATTTTTGAAATATAAAGCTGTAGATTTATGATAGGAGCTAGGTCAAATGTGCTGAAATGGAAGTATCCTTTTCCTCTAGAATTATTAAACTACCATCAAGACTGGTGCTAGCCTTCCCACTTTGTCCTCTACTCTGCATTGATCTTGTCCTTGAGAAATAAACTTTATAAAATGAAAACTCACAAATTTCCATTTGATTTGTGGATAGCTTTGTATAATAGATGTGGTTTGTTTTGCTGACATAGTTATCTATCTGCCAAATATTTAACAAAACTTTTATCTGATACTCTGTGTCAAAAGAAGTTCCAGGGCTTCCCTGGTAGCGAAGTGGTTGAGAGTCTGCCTGCTAGTGCAGGGGACACGGGTTCGAGCCCTGGTCTGGGAAGATCCCACATGCTGTGGAGCAACTAGGCCTGTGAGCCACAACTACTGAGCCTGCGCATGTGGAGCCTGTGCTCTGCAACAAGAGAGGCCGCGATAATGAGAGGCGCGCGCACCGCGATGAAGAGTGGCCCCCACTTGCCGCAACTAGAGAAAGCCCTCACACAGAAACGAAGACCCAACACAGCCAAAAATAAATAAATAAATTAATTAATTAAAAAAAAAAAGAAGTTCCAAAGAATCTGTTGGATATTAGCATCTGAAGTCTCTGAAAAAATGGCCAAGCACAGATATAAGGAATCAAATCCCTAAAATCTTTACAGTTTAAGCCCTAAGGTATTCAATAAAGCACAGTTGTATGCATACTTCCTTGTCAATTTACCTAATGTATAATGTGTTCAATGAAATGATTCAGTATGTTTGGTTTCTTAACTCTGTCTCATGGAATTATTTATATTATTATTATTATTATTACAGTCTTCTTAAAATTATTTTCTTTTACTTCCATCAAAGTGATTTCATGATACATTTTAAATCTATATTACTTATTCCCTTCCATTTTGTTAGAGATTTTTAAAAAATGGTACTTGGCTGGGTGTAGAGTTGAGACTATTTTTTTATTAGTAAGAGTATTTGTAGGGGCTCAAATTAATAGCCTTGTTTTCCCACTCTGGTTAAAAGTGAAAGAAAACAAATGAAAAAAATCGTATTTATTCTCCAGTATAAAAGTATATCATAAATACTTTATGACAACTTTGATTCTATAATACCTGGAATTCTATTTGGCACCACCAATATTTTCCAGAGTAAAAACTGTTATGTTTTATACTGGCATAAGTCAAAATGTATCTTCCCCTTAGTTTCTGTCTGCCACTCTTTCATATTTAATTGAAAGTGATCTAATGTCAGATTCTTGAATGTTCCTTGTGAGGAAAACAAGTAATGCAATGCACCATGAGGAACAACCTGAATCTGTGGGTAAAGGTGAGTGTTTCTATAACATCAGCCAGTGTTTAAAAAAATGTATTGCCACCTGCTATGGGTATATAATTAGTTGTGACTGCAAACACATGCAGGTATATTCCTTTCTCTTTGCCAAAAGTTTAATATTATTTTGGCACTTTATTTATAGGAAATGTAGGGGATGATCAATCAGTCCAATGAATGAGAAAAAGCAGTTTGTAATGCAAGCATAGTTATTGTGAAGAAGCCTAGATTTTAAAAAGATACTTTAGCAAAAAAAAATTATTTTCACTAACAGTATGATGTAAGAGATTCTAACATAGCTAGCTTCTCATACTTGAGGGAAGACTGACAAATTAAATATAGGTAGGGATTTTCCTTCCTGTAATGCCATAGGTATTTACGTGTTTCCACTTTAAACACATATGCTTCAGAAGACAAATGTAAAAAAAACAAAAAAACAAAAAAGACTAGGCAACTTTAAAGTTTTATAACATAATTGTAACTCTAGTAATGAAGTGAATTGCTGAAAATTTTCTTTCTGTGTGTATATGTCTCCAATATTTAATACAAAAATAGCATTATGACAACTGGAAAATTACCCAACTGTACCACTATCTTTCCATGTTTTTTTTCTTCAAACCTTATATAAACATTCTTAGAGGAGTCCAATTTATAGCCATTTTGAAATGGTGGCATATCAAAATCGTAGAGCTTTGTTGTTCTGGGCTAGATATTATCCTCTAAATAATAGAATTCCAGTGAGCTGGAACAATCTCCTGCAGTGAATGTTTTAGCAAACAGAGTTTTCCCTGAAGCACAGATGGAATTTCATACAACTGTCAAAGTGATCCACAGATTATATCTAAGGGTATGTATTGTCTAAGGCTCAGCATTGTCTACACTCAGGTAGAAGGTCAACAGATATCATTCTTAATATTTTCTGGTTGTTATTTGGACCTCCTTTCTCTAGTTGGAAAAGTAGAAATTCAGTAATGAGTTTGTTAGATTTGAGTTTAGTCTGCTACCCAAATATACATTTTAAGTGAATCATTCCTGGATTTAGTAATCTGATCTTGAATAACAATATGCCAATGGGTTTCCTCTGGATACTGAATTTCCTGAAATTAAAGATGTTTAACCACAGAACAGGTGACCATTTAAAGAGATGCTATAGTTGAGGGGCAAGTATTTGACCTATAACTACATGAACTTTAAAGATTTTTTCAACACTAAAATTTGTCTGTATTTGGAATATTACTCAACTGCTCCATGAAACAGAAACTTAGAGAGACAAAGAGAGAACTTATCTCAAATAACATTGCCTTATTTATTTATTTTTTAAAAAAAAATATTTATTGAGCTCCTGCTAAGTATCAGGCATTGTATAAGGCACTGGGGTCCTACCTGTGAATATTGTCCCTGACTTTGTAACTTAGAATCTCATGAAAAATATTGACTGAAAAATATGATTTCATGTTCAATTATTGATCATACTTGTGATAATTCAAATGCTTGGAATTGTGTCTATGAGTATATGTTATAAGGGGAACTGATTTTGTTTCTTAGAAATTGAGGAAGGATTTTCCTGGGTAAATAATGTTTCATCTGAGTACTGAAATAGGAGTTAGGAGGTGTCCAGGTACAAGTGAGGGCAATGATCAATACGAGGAGGCTAAAGTGACCAAAAAAAGTGTTTTGGCAAAGCAGGAAGGAAATACATTGATTTGGACTACGGTGGGAAACTTACAGATGTAGATACTAAAGGAAAGTGATAACTCTCCCACAAGTATTCCATATGTCTCATTACCATTGGTGGAATAAGAAATATAGCATCATATAAAGAAAAATAGCTTTGAAATGAGACAGGTATTTATTTGAATGTTACCTATTCTTCTTACTAACTTTGTTACCTAAGGAAGCAGCTATCTTCTCTCACTCTTAAGAAGTTTAAAATGGACTGTTTGCATGGTTGTTGTGAGGATTAGAAATAATTTGAGTAAGGTTCTTTGACAAAAATTGTTCAGAAAGGGCTTGGTATCATTAATGGTACTATTATTAATACTATTATTTAATATCAAGATGTCACTTTACTTTAGAACACTCCAAGAAACTGAAAGTTGGAGACAGTTTGCTGTTCCTCTATTTTCAGGAACTTTGAACAATCAAAGTCTTTTGCATATTTGAAATCATTTTCCCACATGACCTTTACATAAATGTAATAGTTTCATGTTTTTCTGTACTCCCATTTTTTTTTTTTTTTGTTACTGTAGGAATTACTCTAACCTGGGTAAGGAATGTATTCCTAGTCCTTGACAGATATATAGATAGAAGGAAGGCAGAAAACGTACTGGGTGTTCCAAATCGTGAATGATTTTTTAAAACTCAATCCTCTTATCCAGCTGTTGTTCAGTGATATGTTTTGGAGAATGCAAGTCTGCTTTTCATAGTGCACGTATGTAGTGCACCACTAGAGGCCATTAGACACCTCAGTAAATAAACAGATCTGCATATCAATTAGTACATTAATTGACATGCAAAAGTTTGTGATGACAGCTGGGGCAAATGAATTTTTCAGTGAGGGTTACAAATTTGTATGAAGGAAAATATAATACTGTACACTCTTTTATATGTTTAAAAGTTTCTTTGGAAACAACTTTATAATATAATTTGGTAAAGGATTATAAAGCAGTTTCAAAATATGAATTGATGATAGATACAATTTTTCTTATGAGGCATTGAGAGGTAATGTGACTTCCTTGTAGTCATAAAGTTAAAATGAATAATACAACTGTATTTAGCCTTAAACTACTAGGCCATGGGGCAAATAGTTTGTAAGACTATAACAGATAGTTATAACAAAAATACATAAAATAAGTAATAGGAAAGGTAAGCTTTTTTACAAAACTTTCTTTTGTTATTTGAATTTTGTCTGGTAAAAAAAGTTGTTCCCGTTAAAATAAGAATGTGTGTGAACATGATACATGTGCAAATGAATGCAAAAATTAGTTCTAAATCTTTGACAACTTTTGAGTTCTAATTTTAAATTTGTCTGAAGGATTATTTGTAACTAGTTGATTTTCAAAGCTTTAAATTAAATATGTGCTTCTATCGTGGTGATTATATTTTCAACATGAAATGGCATTGTGTTAACAATTGAATGCTCCATGAAGGCTAGCAGAGAAACATATTGATAAAGGAAATCTGAATTCATTAAGTTTACCACATCAAGGGAGAACATAACTTGATAATAGTGTCTCAGAAGTAGGCTGGAGAAGGATATTTATAGATTTTTCATGTCTAGGCTCCGGTGTTTTAAGGTAAGTCTTTTAAGGTGGGGTGCTAATAGGGATTGGATAAAAATAACATAATATTTTTGGAAAAGGTATTAAAAAAACTGTTGTCTGGTAAGTGGGCTGTGTCCCTGTGAGCAATCTGTTGTTGCAATATGAGAGAAGTTTGTCCACATGAACAAACTGTTTGGCTAGACAAATTGGTTTGTAAGAATTTCTTTAAGAAAACAGTAAAATTTCTTATTTACTTACCATCCTATTTTCCCCAATAAAAATTTCCTGTAACAGAGTCCTGTTAACACAGATGCTGTCAGTTGAGTACTATTGATGCTGGTTATATCAATTGTCACTAACCTGCTATGTGTCATTCTCTGGCCTAAGCTGGAAGATGTACCTGTACTGTGTGGAGATGATCATTTCAGATGTGCATCTTTATATGAGAGCACCAGCATCCGCTTGTCAGATTCTTTTCACTGATATTTTATTATTTTTATGTCATATATTCATAAGAAGGATTGATCTGTAGTTTTATGTACAGTATTGTATTTGCTTTACAAAGGCCTGGGAAGTTCCTCTACCTTTTTAGTGCTTAGGATAACTTATACAACATTTGGACTATGTGATCTTTCATTATCTGTCAGAATTTTCTTGTGAAGTCTTTTATTTCTGCTGATTTTTTTTTTTTGGTGGGGGGGGATATTTTCCTAATAACTATCACAATTTCTTTGATTTCCTTTTGGAATATGTAAGCTAACTCATGAGATCAATGTTGATAGTGTATACTTTGCTAGGAAATTATTGATTTCATATAAGTTTTCATATTTTCACAGGGATCTACATATTAGTCTCTTACAATTTTTTGTCACTTGTGTTTCAATGGTTATTTCTCCCATTGCATTTCCTATTTTGTTTTTTTGTGCCTTTTTTCTTTTTTTATTTGAACAAATTAGCTAGCAATCTCTGAATGTTGATCTATTAACTATATATTTTTTTGTATTCTCTAGCTCATAATATTTTGCCATTATTATCTTCCTTTGATTTCCACATACAGATTTACTTTGTTTTCATTTATCTAGTCTTCTAAACTATAAAGAGTAACTCACTAATTTTCATTCTTTCTATATTACTGGTAAAATTTTTAGTGATATGAATTTTGTCTATTAATAAATTGAATGTACCATGTATTCTGATGTGAATTGGTTTCTTTGTGATTAACTTTTTAAGTCTATAATTTCAGTGCATAGATTTGTTTGATAAAACGTTAAAAAATTTCTAGGTAAAAAAGACCTGTCTGTTTTTTTATTTGTCTTCTGTTTTTGTTAGTAATTTCTAGTTTTTTTTGTATTTGATGAGAAAATATTGTTTGCAATATTTCTAATTTCTAAAAATTAATCATGTCTATTATAAAACATTTTTTTGGTAAATATCTCATGGACACTTGGAAAAAAGATGTATTCTCTCTTATCAAGGGGTTGAGTTTGAAATATATCTCTGAGTCTACCTTGTTTTATTGTGTTTAAATATTTTATATTCCTAATATTTTGGTCCACTTGATTCACTTTGTACTGAAAATGACATATTAACATTTCTTATTATTAGTGTGATTCTATTAATATGTCCTTGCATCCTCTGCAGTTTTTGCTTCAGGCAGATACTGTGTTCTTTGGTTCATAAATTGTAATATATATTATGTACTCATTGTAAATTGTGGCTTTTAGCATTAATAAAGTGTTCTTTGTCAGGGTTAATGCTTGGAGTTTATATTCTACATATATATTCTACCTATTAACACATTCACTCCTACTTTTTTTCATTTTATTTACCTGATGTACTTTTCTTTAATTGAAGTATAGTTGATTTACAGTGTTGTGTTAATTTCAGGTGTACAGCAGAGTGAATCAGTTATATATATAGACATATATGTATATGTACATGTGTATATGTATATGTACATGTATATATGTATATACATATTCTATTTCAGATTATTTTCCCTTATAGGTTATTACAAAAGATTGAGTATAGTTCCCTTGTGTTATACAGTAGGTCCTTGTTGGTTATCTATTTTATATATAGTAGTGTGTATATGTTAATCCCCAAACTCCTAATTTATCCTTTCCCCTTCTCCCTTTGGTAACCATAATACTTTTGTCCACTTTTTATTTGTAGTGTTTCTGAATTGGTTTTAGGTGTGTCTCAGAGTAGAGCATAGTTAGATTTCAATTTGTGAGACAAATTGATAAAATATTTTTAATTACATGAGTTAATTCAATTGGCATTTATTGATACTTATATGACTGTCTTCTGTATAAGCTCAGTCACAATTTTTATAATTATGTATAATTTGCTTTATGTGCTATGTGTTTCCTTGCAAGATGTGTTTTTTTTTTTGCACATAGGAAAAGGTTTGTAGCTTTTTAGGAACTTTTATTATTTAATTGTAGTTGTTACTCTTGTACATGTACACTTCTATTGTCTTTGGTCTTCTAGTTTTTTAATATTTTACCAATTTTCCACTTTCTTTTATATCATTTAATGCCACCTATTGACAATACTAAAAAGGTTTACAATAATTTCCCATTTTCCTCTCCCTTCTCCTCCTACTTTATTGTTGTATTATTTCTGTTTTATCAAAACTTACTTTTAAAATTATTTTTCTATCCTCATCTCTTTTTTTGTTTTGGCCTTAGGTGTACATTTAGTCATTTTAAAATACCATTAGGACTTTTGCTGAGTTGTTTTCAGGCAACATTTTTTTTTTTTTTGGTTGGGATTTTTTTTCTTTTAATTCAGACAGAAAGTCACAAAAATTATACTCATCCTCATCAGTTCACTCAGTCCCATGTAATTAATTTTTTTTATCTTGATCTTTTTTTAGCTCTTTTATGAGTTCATCAGTTTTTCATTAGAGTTCTGAAAATGCTTATTCATTCAGTTCAGCAGTACAGTCAGTTACCAGAAACCTGTACTTGTCAGAGTCTTTTCCATGAATTTCTTGAAGATGAAACCCTTTTATAGGAACATATTTGCAAAAGCATCAGAGTACACCCAGAACTGTCTGTAAATGACAAAAGACTTAAAAATGACCACAGTTAAAGATTTGATGAAAGTTCATAATAATGCAGTTGACAAGAAAATTAGTTATTTCTGAGATAGACATTTTAAAGTAATAACTAGGATTATTACTTGTAACATTATACCAGAACATATAAGATATTTAGAAATATCATGTAATGTCTGAAACATTTATATTAACATATTTCCATACATATTTCCATACAAATACAAATATAAGATTTTTAGAAATTTCATGTAATGTCTGAAACATTTATATTAACATATTTCCATACAAATAACCCAATGAAAGTTTAGTATTAGTTGTTTGGTTTGTTTGTTTTTTTATACTGCAGGTTCTTATTAGGCATCAATTTTATACACATCAGTGTATACATGTCAATCCCAATCGCCCAATTCAGCACACCACCATCCCCACCCCACTGCAGTTTTCCCCCCTTGGTGTCCATATGTCCATTCTCTACATCTGTGTCTCAACTTCTGCCCTGCAAACTGGCTCATCTGTACCATTTTTCTAGGTTCCACATACATGCGTTAATATATGATATTTGTTTTTCTCTTTCTGACTTACTTCACTCTGTATGACAGTCTCTAGATCCATCCATGTCTCAACAAATGACTCAATTTCGTTCCTTTTTATGGCTGAGTAATATTCCATTGTATATATGCACCACATCTTCTTTATCCATTCGTCTGTTGATGGGCATTTAGGTTGCTTCCATGACCTGGCTATTGTAAATAGTGCTGCAATGAACATTCGGGTGCATGTGTCTTTTTGAATTACAGTTTTCTCTGGGTATATGCCCAGTAGTGGGATTTCTGGGTCATATGGTAAGTCTATTTTTAGTTTTTTAAGGAACCTCCATATTGTTCTCCATAGTGGCTGTATCAATTTACATTCCCACCAACAGTGCAAGAGGGTTCCCTTTTCTCCACACCCTCTCCAGCATTTGTTGTTTGTAGATTTTCTGATGATGCCCATTCTAACAGGAGTGAGGTGGTACCTCATTGTAGTTTTGATTTGCATTTCTCTAATAATTAGTGATGTTGAGCATCTTTTCATGTGCTTCATGGCCGTCTGTATGTCTTCTTTGGAGAAATGTCTATTTAGGTCTTCTGCCCATTTTTGGATTGGGGTGTTTGTTTCTTTAATATTGAGCTGAATGAGCTGTTTATATATTTTGGAGATTAATCCTTTGTCCGTTGATACGTTTGCAAATATTTTCTCCCATTCTGAGGGTTGTCTTTTCGTCTTATTTATGGTTTCCTTTGCTGTGCAAAAGCTTTGAAGTTTCATTAGGTCCCATTTGTTTATTTTTGTTTTTATTTCCATTACTCTAGGAGGTGGATCAAAAAACATCTTGCTGTGATTTATGTCAAAGTGTGTTCTTCCTATGTTTTCCTCTAAGAGTTTTATAGTGTCCAGTCTTATATCTAGGTCTCTATTCCATTTTGAGTTTATTTTTGTGTATGGTGTTAGGGAGTATTCTAATTTCATTCTTTTACATGTAGCTGTCCAGTTTTCCCAGCACCACTTATTGAAGACACTGTCTTTTCTCCATTGTATATCTTTGCCTCCTTTGTCATAGATTAGTTGACCAAAGGTGCGTGGGTTAATCTCTGGGCTTTCTATCTTGTTCCATTGATCTATGTTTCTGTTTTTGTGCCACTACCATATTGTCTTGATTACTGTAGCTTTGTAGTATAGTCTGAAGTCAGGGAGTCTGATTCCTCCAGCTCCATTTTTTTCCCTCAAGACTGCTTTGGCTATTCGGGGTCTTTTGTGTCTCCATACAAATTTTAAGATGATTTGTTCTAGCTCCGTAAAAAATGCCATTGGTAATTTGATAGGGATTGCATTGAATCTGTAGATTGCTTTGGGTAGTATACTCATTTTCACAATGTTGATTCTTCCAATCCAAGAACATGGTATATCTCTCCATCTGTTGGTATCATCTTTAATTTCTTTCATCAGTGCCTTATACTTTTCTGCATACAGGTCTTTTGTCTCCTAGGTAGGTTTATTCCTAGGTATTTTATTCTTTTTGTTGCAATGGTAAATGGGAGTGTTTCCATAATTTCTCTTTCAGATTTTTCATCATTAGTGTATAGGAATGCAAGAGATTTCTGTGCATTAATTTTGTATCCTGCAACTTTACTATATTCATTAATTAGCTCTAGCAGTTTTCTGGTGGCACCTTTTGGATTATCTATGTATAGTATCATGTCATCCGCAAACAGTGACAGTTTTACTTCTTCTTTTCCAATTTGTATTCCTTTTATTTCTTTTTCTTCTCTGATTGCCGTGGCTAGGACTTCCAGAACTATGTTGAATAATAGTGGTGAGAGTGGACATCCTTGTCTCGTTCCTGATCTTAGAGGAAATGTTTTCAGTTTTTCACCATTGAGAATGATGTTTGCTGTGGGTTTGTCATATATGGCCTTTATTATGTTGAGGTAGGTTCCCTCTATGCCCACTTTCTGGAGAGTTTTTATCATAAATGGGTGTTGAATTTTGTCAAAAGCTTTTTCTGCATCTATTGAGATGATCATATGGTTTTTATTCTTCAATTTGTTAATATGGTGTATCACATTGATTGATTTGCATATATTGAAGAATCCTTGCATCCCTGGGATAAATCCCACTTGATTGTGGTGTATGATCCTTTTAATGTGTTGTTGGATTCTGTTTGCTAGTATTTTGTTGAGGATTTTTGCATGTATATTCATCAGTGATATTGGTCTGTAATTTTCTTTTTTTGTAGTGTCTTTGTCTGGTTTTGGTATCAGGGTGATGGTGGCCTCATAGAATGAGTTTGGGAGTGTTCCTTCCTCTGCAATTTTTTGGAAGAGTTTGAGAAGGATAGGTGTTAGCTCTTCTCTAAATGTTTGATAGAATTCACCTGTGAAGCCATCTGGTCCTAGACTTTTGTTTGTTGGAAGATTTTTAATCACAGTTTCAATTTCATTACTTGTGATTGGTCTGTTCATATTTTCTGTTTCTTCCTGGTTCAGGCTTGGAAGGTTATACCTTTCTAAGAATTTGTCCATTTCTTCCAGGTTGTCCATTTTATTGGCATAAAGTTGCTTGTAGTAGTCTCTTAGGATGCCTTGTATTTCTGTGGTGTCTGTTGTAACTTCTCCTTTTTCATTTCTGATTTTATTGATTTGAGTCCTCTCCCTCTTTTTCTTGATGAGTCTGGCTAATGGCTTATCAATTTTGTTAATCTTCTCAAAGAACCAGCTTTTAGTTTTGTTGATCTTTGCTATTGTTTTCTTTGTTTCTATTTCATTTATTTCCGCCCTGATCTTTATGATTTCTTTCTTTCTGCTAACTTTGGGTTTTGTTTGTTCTTCTTTCTCTAGTTTCTTTAGGTGTAAGATTAGATTGTTTACTTGAGATTTTTCTTGTTTCTTTAGGTAGGCTTGTATAGCTATAAACTTCCCTCTTAGAACTGCTTTTGCTGCATCCCATAGGTTTTGGGTCGTCGTGTTTTCATTGTCATTTATCTCTAGGTATTTTTTGATTTCCTCTTTGATTTCTTCAGTGATCTCTTGGTTATTTAGTAGCGTATTGTTTAGCCTCCATGTGTTTGTCTTTTTTACGTTTTTTTCCCTGTAATTCATTTCTAATCTCATAGCGTTGTGGTCAGAAAAGATATTTGATATGATTTCAATTTTCTTAAATTTACTGAGGCTAGATTTGTGACCCAAGATGTGATCTATCCTGGAGAATGTTTCATGCGCACTTGAGAAGAACGTGTAATCTGCTGTTTTTGAATGGAATGTCCTATATATATCAATTAAATCTATCTGGTCTATCGTGTCATTTAAAGCTTCTGTTTCCTTATTTATTTTCATTTTGGATGATCTGTCCATTGGTGTAAGTGAGGTGTTAAAGTCCCCCACTATTATTGTGTTACTGTCGATTTCCTCTTTTATAGCTGTTAGCAGTTGCCTTATGTATTGAGGTGCTCCTATGTTGGGTGCATATATATTTATAATTGTTATATCTTCTTCTTGGATTGATCCCTTGATCATTATGTAGTGTCCTTCCTTGTCTCTTATAACATTCTTTATTTTAAAGTCTATTTTATCTGATATGAGTATAGCTACTCCAGCTTTCTTTTGATTTCCATTTGCATGGACTATCTTTTTCCATCCCCTCACTTTCAGTCTGTATGTGTCCCTAGGTCTAAAGTGGGTCTCTTGTAGACAGCATATATATGGGTCTTGTTTTTGTATCCATTCAGCCAGTCTATGTCTTTTGGTTGGGGCATTTAATCCATTCACGTTTAAGGTAATTATCAATATGTATGTTCCTATGACCATTTTCTTAATTGTTTTGGGTTCGTTTTTGTAGGTCCTTTTCTTCTCTTGTGTTTCCCACTTAGAGAAGTTACTTTAGCATTTGTTGTAGAGCTGGTTTGGTGGTGCTGAATTCTCTTAGCTTTTGCTTGTCTGTAAAGCTTTTGATTTCTCCATCAAATCTAAATGAGATCCTTGCCGGGTAGAGTAATCTTGGTTGTAGGTTCTTCCCTTTCATCACTTTAAGTATATCATGCCACTCCCTTCTGGCTTGTAGATTTTCTGCTGAGTAATCAGCTGTTAACCTTATGGGAGTTCCCTTGTATGTTATTTGTCTTTTTTCCCTTGCTGCTTTCAATAATTTTCTTTGTCTTTAATTTTTGCCACTTTGCTTACTATGTGTCTCGGCATGTTTCTCCTTGGGTTTATCCTGTATGGGACTCTCTGCGCTTCCTGGACCTGGGTGGCTAATTCCTTTCCCATGTTAGGGAAGTTTTCGACTATAATCTCTTCAAATATTTTCTCTGGTCCTTTCTCTCTCTTTTCTCCTTCTGGGACCCCTATAATGCGAATGTTGTTGCGTTTAATGTTGTCCCAGAGGTCTCTTAGGCTGTCTTCATTTCTTTTCATTCTTTTTTCTTTAGTCTGTTCTGCAGCAGTGAATTCCACCATTCTGTCTTCCAGGTCACTTATCCGTTCTTCTGCCTCAGTTATTCTGCTATTGATTCCTTCTAGTGTAGTTTTCATTTCAGTTATTGTATTGGTCATCTCTGTTTGTTTGTTCTTTAATTCTTCTAGGTCTTTGTTAATCATTTCTTGCATCTTCTCGATCTTTGCCTCCATTCTTATTCCGAGGTCCTGGATCATCTTCACTATCATTATTCTGAATTCTTTTTCTGGTAGGTTGCCTATCTCCACTTCATTTAGTTGTTTATCTGGGTTTTTTTCTTGTTCCTTCATCTGGTATATAGCCCTCTGCCTTTTCATCTTGTCTATCTTTCTGTAACTGTGGTTTTTGGTCCACAGGCTGCAGGATTGTAGTTTTTCTTGCTTCTGCTGTCTGCCCTCTGGTGGTTGAGGCTATCTAAGAGGCTTGATGGGGGGCTCTCCAGGCAACATTTTTTTGAAGGAAGGTCACCTCTGGTATATTACTCAAGAAGTGCTGATGGATGCAGAATTTTCTAAGCTAATGTTGAAAAGATTTTCTTTATAATATTGATATTTTAATGACAGCCTGGCTAGATATAAAATTCTTTACCTTTGTTCATTGGATTAGAAAAAATCCGTGCTTCATTGTTATTTGTTTTGTATGTTGGTTTTGAAATTCCTGATGCCAGCCTTATTTTTTTGCCTTTGAAATTTATCTGACATTTGCCTTGAAGACTTTATTTTTGAAAGCTAAATATTTTATTTGGCTGTTTCTCAGAGTGGATCATTTTTCCTTCTCTCTCCACACTCTGAAATACTCAGTGAGCCCTTTCAACTTTCAGAATTTTTTTCTGAAAATATTTATTGGATTATAGTTTTAAATGTTAGGTCTGTTCTATTGGTTTCTTTTACTTTTTAAAAGATTTTGGTAATATGTTTCTCTTTCTTTGTCTTCAATTTCTATTTTCTTTTTGCCTTTTTTACTTCTTTCTTGATATTATTTTCTTTCTCTTATTGATTGCTCTCCTGTCTTTGTCCTTTACTTTCTTTTACTCTATCCCCTTTTATGCATGATGTAATTTATTTTCCACTTCTGAGATAATTATGTCTTTCTCTTGGGTTCAATTAACTCTACATTTTTATTCCTATTTTTTGTACATTTCTGTTTTTAATTTTTGGATTATGCATTTCTAGTTGTCTTTCATACCCTCACATACTTATTTTTATATATTTGATTCTCTTTGGAGTGCTTACAAAGTTTTCTTCTGGTTCGAGGTTTTATTCAGGAGGAAAACATTTTCTTCAATTGATATGTATGAAATGTTTCTCTTGTTTATTTTTTGGTTTGGGGCTTACAATATTCTAGTTTAATGGCACATGCATATCTAATTATATTGAAGTCATTCAGCAGGTTATATTTCTTTGGTTTTCATGGGGAGGGAGTTGTGAGTGTTCCAAATTTATGGTTTGCTTTTGTCCTGCACAACAGTACTTTTCTCATTTTTCTTTTATCTTCCTTTCATGTGAATTGCTAAAGGGTGCTTCTTCCTTCTTTTTATCTTTCTCTCAGAACAAATATGTTTCTAAGACTTCCTTTTTGTTTTACTCCTGCACCTCTAAATTTTTTCTACCCTTTAATCATGCCTGTTCTTTTAAATTACACAAATTTTAAGGCTTATTCTATATAGTCTGTACTTTTTTCCAGACACTTGCATTTTGGCATTTCAAGATTTAGTGTGGACTCAATCTTTCTGACTGACTTTTAATATCAGTATTAGACCCTTTAACTATAGTTCTCCTTTGTCTCTTGACCACATTTACTGGTTTATTTTTGTTTTCTGTTTTGTTTTGTTTGTTTCTTGCCTTTGCTTAACACAAAGTCTTATGGTGAAGTAGATGTGGGATAGCTAAACTAGTGACTGTGCATGGGGATTTGGTTATTGTTTTCTTGTTACCCATAGTTATTTTTGATTCTAGGCGTTCTCTGCCTTTATGTTTTTGAGAGCATCGCTCTGGTATAGATTCCGTTTCCCTTTTTGTTGTTTATATTATTTTGGAGGAAATTTTAAGAGAAACAAATTTGGCTACGATGTTGTCTTTGGCTAAAGTAACTTTATTCACTACCTTTTTTAAGAGACGAAGCGTCTGAGTTTCATGCTGAAACCACTAGGTGGCATTTTGTGGGGCTATGAGGAGCTCTAGTTCTTTATGTCTCAGTGCTGAAAGAATTCAGTGAGAGGCAAAGTGACAGATAAAAAGTGATTTATTAGAATAGGACTTGTGACACAGTGGGCAGGGAAGAAGTTGCCATGCCAAGAACTTAGTGGGCTACAGTTTTATTACCAAAAGAAAAGTAGGGAGGGGGAAAAGACCACCTTCTTCTTCATTCTTGAGTAGGCGCCATGCTTCCATGATCATTTCCTCCTCTATGTTGGGCAGGGGAGTTTTCTTGTCCCTACATGGTCAAGCTGAGACTGTCATGTCACTATGGAAAAATTATTCCAGGCCTCAGCGCAATGAGGATCTTTCACTTTGAAATGTCACCTTTCCATGAATTATTGTTTTTTATGTGTGCAGAGAGCATGTCCTAGGGGTCATTAATTTACTGAGTTCAATGGGCAGGATATGGGTCTCATGCTACCATTGTTTTATTGTTTTGGGGCATGTCTCATGCTCTGTTGCATGGTTTTGCTGCTAAGCAAGCCTGCTTTGTTTTGTGATTAAGCAACCCTGCTTTCTTGAGTGATCATTAACTTACAGGGGTCTACCATATTTTTTCTTTACTTAAAATCCCTTAGTGGGATTAACTATTTAATTACCTACTTTGTTCCTCTACTATGTTCCTATCAATTTCATGAATAGTCTACTTTAGAGAATAAGAAGGATAGGCAGCTTATATAGTTTGCAATAATTCTGTGTGTATTACGTGAATCCTCTGTAGGATTCTGCTCCACCAGAAGCAAAGTCTGAAATCAGGGAAAAACACACAGATTCACAGAAAACATGTTAAAACTTCATCTGATGAGATTTGAGGAATACTAAAGGGTTTGGGTCTCATGGCCCTGAGGACCAGGGGTAATATATTTAAGCAGGAAATCTGTGAATGTCAGAGAGTTTAGCCAGTTTGATTTTTTTGAATGCCATCAGTTTTATATTTCTTTCTGATTGAGACTGATGGCAACAATAAATTTTCTGAGTAAATGATAGGATTTTCAAAGTTTCTTAATAACAGTACCACTAAAAAGGGGTGCCACTGTAACTGGAGTTTGGAATACCGAGGTTGAGTATACAAAAATCAAGAAATTTTGTTGCTACTGTCAGAGCTGTATTTCTCTGGCTTAAAGGACTTCAAATCATCCTAAGGATAAGAAACACAAATGACAAAGAAAAACTAAATTCCATTTGTAAGTTTCAAAGAGACTGAAGCTTGGGTTACTGTCGACATACAAACTTTAAAATTCTATTGTGATAATGCTGGTGACAGGTGAAAACTGTAACAGAGATACACTCAGCAATTTTAATAAAGATATATAAACAATGTTTACCTCTTGCAATCACACAGATATTGTAGACATGCCAAAAGTTATTTTTATATAATTTACAACCAGATTTTCTGTACCTTACTGATTTCCTCTTTACTTTTTCTATAAATAGAAAAAGGTGCTTTATTCTGTTTATTTATTTATGCATTTTATTGTGGATTTCTCTATTTCTTCTTGCAATTCTATTTATTTTTTCTCATGTACTCCAAGCTTATTAGAAATGTAGTTCCTGTTGGTGAATTTGCCCCTTTAACATTATTAAATAATCTTTTTATTATCAGTAATATTCTTTTCTCTGGAATCTATTTTGTCTGATGTTAACATTATCCCTTCAGCTTTTTGTGATTAGTGTTAGCATGAATTATCATTGCCCATTCTTTTGCTTTTAATCTAATTATGCCTTAAAATTAAAATGGATTTCATAGGCATCCTATAGTTGAATCTTGCTTTTTTATACACACTACTAACCTCTCCCTTTTAACTGAGGTCTTTAGACCATTTACATTTAATACAATTGTTAATAAGTTTGGGCTTACATCTATTATTTTTCTATTTGTTTTCTACTTGTATTATCTGTTTGTTTAATTCTTCCTCTTTTACTTGCTACCTGAGCATTAATTGAATATTTTTGTGATTCCATTTTATCATTTTTTTTTGTTTTTATCTATAGTTTCTATATTATCATTTTAGTAGTTTCTTTTAGGAATATATTTTTCATCTTAAATTTAGTATTGTCTATCTTCAAGTGATATTATATCACTTCATGCATAGTGTAAGAATCTTCAAATGTTCTAATTCTTTCCTTGATGGTTGCACTACTGTTAAACATCTTACTACTGAATATGTCATAAACTTGACAATACATTGTCATTATTTTTGCTTTAATCAATTATTGTTTTAAACACAAAAAAGTTACATTTTCCAGTTTTCTTTGTTTCTTCTTTTATTTAGATTTCCTTCTGGTCTAATTTTTCTTCTGCCTGAAAGATTTCCTTCTAAATTTATTTTAATGGAGGTCTGCTGGTGATGAATCAGCTTCTGTTTGTCTGAAAGTATTTTTTATTTCTTTTTCATTTTTTAAATATATTTTCAAGATATATAGATTTTTAGTTTGACACCTTTTATTTTTACAGCACTTCAAAAAATTTTAAAATGTCTCCTGCTTTATTAAATGAAGAGAAATCTGCTATCAATCTGATCTTTTATCCCCTGTAGTTAATGTATTCCTCCCCATCCCCTGGTTGCTTTGAAACTTTTTCTCTATCACTGGTTTTCAGCAATTTGTTCATGATATAACATGGTGTACTTTTCTTCATATTTATTCTGTCTGGGTTTTGCTGAGCTTCTTTGATATGTGAGTTTATATTACTAATCAAATTTGGAAATGTTTTAGCCATTATTTCTTCAAATAGTTATTCTCTCTCCAACTACCATCCCAATTAAGGAATGTATATAAAGTCATTTGGAGTTTTCCAGAGATCATTAATGCTGTTCATTTTTTAAAATCTTTATTCTCATTGTGCTTAATTTTGGATAGATTCTAGTGCTGTGTCTTCAGGTTTACTAACCTTGTTTTCTTCAATGTCTGATGTGCCATTAGTCCCATCCAGTTGTATTTTTTTTCATTTTATCCTTGTAGTTTCCATTTGTAAAACTTTAATTTGGGTCTTTTTAAAAATATTTTTTGTTTCTACGTAATATTTTTAGCCTTTTCTGTATCATCTTGGACAATTGTAAGTTACAATACTTGTTTTTTTTAATATTCTTTGTGTACTAATTCTATCACCTGTGTAATATCTGGGTTGATTAAATTTTCTCTTCATAGTTGGTCCTATTTTCCTGATTTTTATACTTTATTTTGTTGGGTGCTTGATATTTTTGCATTCCTAGTTATGTTTTGTGTTTAATTCTGGTACATAGTTAAGTTACTTGGAAACAGTTGGGTTCTTTGTACTATTTATTTTAGGCATTATTTGGTAGGACTAGAGGACTATTAGTCTAGGGCTAATTTTGAACCACTGCTGGCAAAATTCCTCTTAATATTTTTCAATATCTTGTTATTTATGAGGATTTTGGTTATGTATGGTGGGAACCAAATCTATTCTTAACCCTGCATTACCTAAGGGTATTATTCTCTCTAATTGTTTTGGGGCATTTCTTTCCCTAACAATGGATAGCTTCATTACATACTTGCACTGATTATTGCTCAACTAAAGATTTCAGGGTGATCGTCTTCAGATCTCTGGAGCCCCCTCTATGTGGATCTCTTTCCTCTCTGGCACTCTACCTTATGAAATTATAAAGTGGCTTGTGTTTTTCTCCAGACTGTTTCCTTTATTATCTGCTACAACAGGCTATTCTCATATCTAAATTTGTAAACTTTACTATCCTACTTTTTAATTTTTATTTTATTTTACTTTTTTTTAAGGAATGCTTTTTATTTTTTGCGCTGCATGGCATGCGGGATTTTAGTTCCTGGATCAGGGATCAAACCCATGCCCCTTGCAGTGGAAGCATGGAGTCTTAACCACTGGACCTCCAGGGAAGTCCCCCTACTTTTTAAAATTAAAGTGAAATTTAATTCAAGTCTATAGACATAGATATACATATACATATGCATTAACATATACATATATAGAGATTATTGTTCCTTCTGTGAATAAAACATTATGAGAACTTATATATGAAGAAAAGATGCCCTATCTTATCATCAAATAATATCCACCTTCCAAGATGCAAATCTAGTAAAGCCTAAGTTAATCACTTCCATTGTACCACAAATGGATATTTTCTATTTTCTGAATTCTAGTAGTTCCTGGTAACTATTGCAGAGTAAATCATTTATTTCTTCCTCATGTAAACAAAATGATAATTTTATCTCTCCAAGTATTTATGTGTATATATCAGCAACCTCTTTTTAGTGTGTGTTGTATAGTGGAGCCTGGAAATCTGAAATCATATTTACTAGACTTCCTTTGAAGTTAGCATTCTGCCTGATTATATGCTATTTTTAAATTGAGTTGACTTGGGAAAGATAAATGTAATGAGGAATCAATTTGATGGTATGATTCTGAGTAGATGGGGAAAGACCCTGGTGGTTTGCAATTTTAGCACTATTCTTATGTTTTATCTTTTGAATCACAACAAGACAATAGTTCCCTTGGCAACTTCACTTCTGTGTTTTATTTTTTGAGAATTTTTCCTGAGTGCTCACTCTAGTTTCCTTTTCCTTAGTCCTTCCAATGATTATTTAAATTATTAATAGGCAATTCCCAAAATTAAGTCACTTCTAAGAATAAATATCTTTAAACTTTAACTGTGAAATTGAACTTGCACTGATACTTTTCCATGCAACATAGACATGTATTGGAATTCTGTAAGGAGAAAAGTTTATTATTTTTATTTTAGCAGTGTCTCCAGCTATACACCAGATAGGTGGATATGAAAAAAAATGGCTTAACTTTAATTTAGCTCTTTATATTTTCCTGTATATAAAAATATAATCCTTTCATCAGGATGTTTATTTGATTTTGTGTACTAACATGTGATAAATTGCCTGAATTACATGGCATATAGAAGTCACACAAAAATGATCTATGTCTTTGCAAAAAACATTAAAGAAATGCTTCCTAACCAAGCTGATTTTATAAATTGAATATCTTTTGTAATGTTAAAGCCAAGAGCATTTCCAGTATAGACAAAATGAAGTACAGTAGCTTCCCCTTATTTGTGGTTTTGCTTTCCATGTTTCCAGTTATTCACATTCAACCATGTCTGAAAATATTAAATGGAAAATACTAGAAATAAACAATTAACAAACTTTAAACTTTGTGCCATTCTGAATGGCTTGATGAAATCTTGCGCCACTCTGTTCAATCTTGTCCAAGATGTGAATCATCCTTTTGTCCAGTGTATCCTGTCCATTATTCACTTAGTAACCATTTTGGTTATCAGATGAATATCGTGGTATCACAGTGTTTGTGTTCAAGTAACCCTTATTTTACTCACTAATAGCCCCAAAGTTCAAAAGTAGTGATGCTGGCAATTTGCATCAGCCATAAAGTGCTTATTTTAAGTGAAAAATGGAAAGTTCTTGACTTAATATAAAGGAAAGGAAAAAAATGTATACTGAGGTTTCTAAGATCTACAGTAAAAATCAATCTTCTATTTGTGAAATTGTGAAGAAGGAAAAATAAATTCATGCTAGTTTTGCTGTTGCACCTCAAACTGCAAAAGTTATTGCCACAGTGAGTGGTAAGTGCTTAGTAAAGATGAAAAAGTCACAGAACTTTTATTACTGTATATTGTTATAATTGCTCTATTTTGTTACTAATTATGGTTGCTAATTTCTTACTGTGCTTAATTTATAAATTAAACTTTATCATAGAGACGTATGTATGGAAAAAAGAAAAACGTGTGTATAGAGTTCAGTACTATTCCTGGTTTTAAGCATCTACTGGGGGTCTTGGAACATTCCTACCCTGGGTAAGGGGGGACTACTATAGATTCATTATCTCTGCTCCTCCCCACTAAGTACACTATGAAACCTGAAAATAATACAAGTGGCAACCGAAAAAAAAAAAAAAAAAAAACTTTGAAAGATGGTAAGAAGAAGGTGAAATGCTTTGCAAAAAACAAAAAAAAACAATGGGATGCCTTATGTCCCCACCCAACAGGAAAAGGTAATTCAGGTTTGGTATTTCCTAACTTCCAACTTAGCAACAGGAGGCGGCCCAGGTACCATAATTTTTCCCCAGATTGACTAAAGGTCTTGCAACAATACTAGGCAAGAATCTGCATGCTAAACCTAAATAGAATGATTGCCTGTTAAACAACAGAACCCAGAGTCTTCTAACATTGTGGACTAAATGTCCAAGATACAATAAAAAAAAATCACATATCATAGCAAAAATCAGGAATCACAACTTGAATGAGAAAAGAGAATCAACTGACACCAACAATGAGATAGATCAAATGTTTGGATTATCTGAAAGGGATTTTAAGGTAGGCATTAAAAAATTCTTTAGTTACAAATTGTTTCTAAACAACAACAAAAAAAGAAACATCAAAGAATGGAAATATGGAAAAAAAACAAAAAAACTTATAAAACAGAAAAATGCAATATCATATTTAAGAATGTGTTGGATGGGCTCATAGTAGAGTGGCAATAAAAGTGGATAGAATAATTAACTTGAGGAGAAATCAACAGAATTTAAACAATCTGAATGACAGAGAAAGTGGGATTTAGAACAATAAATAAATGGAGCTTTGGTAACCTGTCGAACTGTAACATAAATCATTTATAATATCAGAATCCCAGAAAGAGAGTAGACAATGGTTTGTAAAGAGTATTCAATTAAGTAATAGCTGAAAAAAAAAATCAAATTTGGCAAAAGACACAAATCTACAGAGTCAAGAAGCTGATCAAAACCCAAACAAGAAGAAAAACATCAAAGAAATCCATACCAAGACATGTCAAAATTAAACTTTTGAAAACCAAGACAGGAAAAAAAAAATCTTGAAAGTTTCCACAAAGAAAGGATGCATTACCTATTGAGGGGGATATACTGAATGACAGCAGATTTTCTGCTCAAAACCATGGAGGCCAAAACAAAGCCCAACAATATTTGTCAAGTTCTGAAAGAAAATACATTTCCACCCGGCATCCTATATCAAGAAGAAGTATATTTAAGGAACAAGAAGTAAGTAAATACATTCTCAGACAAATGAAAAATAGGGGAATTTGCTTAAAGGACACCTGCCATTAAAGATCATGGATGAGTTTCTTTAAACATAAGAATATAATTTTTTAAAAAGGAAATTAGACTTCCAATTCTGGTTCAATATATAAGGATCTTAGAAGTCACCACTACTTCCTAACAGCAAGTAAAAAACCAAACTGAAAAAAACACAGCAACAACAATAAAACTCTTCTTAGGTTCATCAGAAAAATGATGCCACAGTGCAAATTGATTCTCTCCAATTTGGGGGGAGATACAGATACAGAGAACAGAGAATCACAACTTACCAGAGTAGAAATTGATCAGTAGATACCTTCACATGAACCAGTGCCAGGGCAAAACAGAAAACAAAAAACAAAAACACAGAAGTATAATTGAAAAATTGCAGAGGCTCAGTGTGGACAATCTGAGTTTAAAAGTCTCTACCTTATCCTCACAAGTAAAAAGCTGAACAGAGTGAAAAATTAATTCTTCTAAAATCCTTATGAGAGATGAGGACACAGGACTCCACAGCCACCAAGACTGGAGAGACAGACAGCAGATATTCGGAGCCATGACTTACTAGAACAGAGACTCATGAGTGGAAACTGTCCTGCGAACCAGTACCAGTGTAAAGAAAGATAAACATTAAATGACAAATTGCTAGAAGCTCAGAGAGGAAGTCTCAGAAAGTTAAAATCTCCAGGGGGGCTCCATCTAGGGACTCCCACAATATTGTGAGATTTACCACCAGGAGCTTGACCAGATTCTCACAATAAATATTGGAGAAAAATCCTGTCATAATTAGGCAGTGGGAGGTGAAAAGGAGCCATTTTGAAATACAGCAGAACACACTGTTCTTTGTAAGACTTACCTTCAGAGGAAACTAGTTAGCCAGAGCCTAACTTACTGGGGTATTTATTATCAGAGCCTAACTGACCTGGGAGAAAGGAAATATACAACTCTACTGCACTCTAGTTATTATTTCATACTTAAAGGGGGTGAAAAAACTGAGAAACACTCATGAAAATGGCACAGACTCACTAAAAGACTGAGAACTAATCACAGTACTATAGAATTCTTCCCCTTTCTATATGACTCACAACCAAATTACTAAAGGCCTATATACAGCAGTTCCTTTTGCCTGAATCGTCATGTCTTGCTATCAAGAAAACAATTACAAGGCATGACAACAACAACAAGAAAAACATACTTTAAGACATTGAACAGGTATCAGAACCAGAGTCAGATATGGAAGAAATTTTAGAATTATTAGAAGAAGAATTTTTTAAAACTATGGTTAATACACTAAGGGCTTTAATGAAAAAAAATAGACAACCTTCAACAACAGATGGATAATGTAAGCAGAGAGATGGAAATTCTAATAAATAATAAGAAAAAATGCTTGAGAGAAAAAGAAAACATTGTAACAAAAAGAATGTCTTTGATGCATTAATAGAGTGGATATGGCTGAGGAATGAATCTCAGAGCTTGAGACTATCTTATTAGAAACTTCCAAAACAGAAAAGCAAAGAGAAAAATAACTGAAAACATGTAACAGGATATCCAAAGATTGTGAAACAATTACAAAAGGGATAGAATATGCATAATGGAAATAACAGTAGGAATAGAAAGAGAAAAAGTAACAGAGCAATAATTAAAGCAATAGTGACTGAAAGTTTCCCATGTAAATGACAGACAACAAACCACAAATTCAGGAAGCTCAGAGAACACCGAGCAGGATAACTGTCAAAAAAAATCTACACCTAGGCATATTGTAGTCAAACTTCAAAAAAATCAAATTTAAGGAAAAAAAATAAATACTGAAAGAATCCAAAGGGCAGAAAATCATCTTATTTATAGAGAAGTAAGGGCAAGAATTATATCTGATATCTCTTCGAAAACCATGCCATCAAGAAGAGAGTAGTACAAAATACTTAAAATGTTGAGATTAAAACAAAAAAAACTAACCTAGATTTTTGTACTATGTGAAATTATCCTTCAAAATTGAAGGAGAAATAAAGACTTCCTAACACAAACTAAAACTGAAGGAATTTGTTGCCAATAGACCTTTCTTGCAAGCAATTTTTTTTAAAATAAAGATTTTTAGAGAGGAAAAAAAGGGTCAGAAACTTGAAAGTATTAAATAAGTAAAACACTAACTTATTTTTTACATTTTAAACTGATCTAACAGGTAAAGAAATTTTTTAATGTATTTGATCCTCTAGGCTTATATATATGATTATGTATGCTTATATATGTGAAATAAATGACAGTAGTGACATGAGGGACAGGAGAGAAATTAGGATTTTTAAAAAATTATTATTATAAGGTACTTGTACCACATGCAAAGGAGTGTAGTGTTAGTTGAGAGTGGACTTGGATTAGTATTAGGTGTGCAAATTCTATGTCAACCGCAAAAAAGTTTTTAAAAAGACATCTACTATGATAAGAAAATTACAAAAAACAATCATTTGAACTGCACAATTAAATTATAAATGACAGAAAAAGAGTGGAGAACAAAAATAGAAAAAATGGCAACAAAAATAAAACTGTAACCTGTATGTTAGATACAAATTCAACTATATCAATAATCAATTTAACCGTCAATGGTATTTATACACAAATTAAAACACAGGTTATCAAAGTGAATCACAAAGCAAGAACTAATCATATGTAATTTAAAGAAACTCACTTTATACATAATGGCATATATAGATTAAAAGTAATAGTATGGAGAAAGATATACCATACTAACACTAATCAAAAGAAAGAGGGAGTAGTATATTAATTTTAATCAAAGAAGACTTCAGAGCAAAGTAAGTTATCAGGGATAAAATGTAGCATTACATAATGATAAAAGGATCAATATTTCAAATGGCATAGCAATCTTTATTGTCATGTGCTTAACAAAAGAACATCATTGTATGAGGTAAAAGCTGACAGAATTGCAAGAAGAAATAGATGAATCCACTATGAACCAAGATGAAATAGTTGATCAGAATCATCCTATAACAATTAAAGTAATTGAATTTATAATTAAAACACTCCCAAAAAACAAATTTCCAGGTGCAGATAGTTTCACTGGAAAATTAACAGTTTAAGAAAAATGAATTTCAATTTTACAAAATCTCTTCAAGAGAATAGAAAAATAGAAAACTCAACCTGAAAAATTTTATGAGAATACAATTACCCTGTTACCAAAATCAGAGATAGTACACACACACAAAAAAACTACAGATGCACATATCTCATGAATTTATAAAAATATTCCTTGTACACTTATATACAAAAAAAACAACATATTAGGAAACAAAATTCAATAGTGAATAAAAATTTTATATCACGACCAAGTGAGGTTTATTACAGAGAGGCAATGTTTGATCAAAATGTGAATATCAATTAATGCAATCCACTATATTAACAGAATAAAAAGAAAAAAATACATTATCATGTGGATTGATGCAGAAAAATAATTATTTCAAATAATTCAATATCTATTAATGATAAGCCTCTTGACAAAGTCAGAATAGAGGGGAATCATTTACAATTTGATAACGTTCATCTTTAAAGATCCCTGTAACTAAAAAAAAAAAAAAAAAAAAAAAAAAAAAAAAAATCCCTGTAACTAATAGTATCATTCTGTGAATAATGACTAATTGTTTCCCCCTGTGGATCAGGAACAAGTCTAGGATGTCCATTCACATTCAACATAATAGTGGAAATTCTAGCCACTGCAATAAGACAAGGAAAAAGCATACATATTGGTAATAAAAATGTCCCTATACGTACATGTCATGAAAATCTATGAAGAAAGTCCATAGGAATCTACATTTGAAAAAAATCAAAAACCTGCTAAAGATAATAAGTGAATTCAACAATGTCATAGGATACACAATCAACCCATAAAAATCATTATTATTTATAATTCTATATACTAACAGTGAAAATTCAGAACCAAAATTAAAACCACAATAAAATTTACAGTCACTCCAAAGAAGGTGAAATACTTAAAGCCTAAAAAGCATATACTTAATAAAACACATAGAAGGTCTTTTATGCTGAATTTTATAAAATATTAATGAAACAAATCAAATACCAAATAAATAGATACAGTGTGTCCATTGATTGGAAGACTAAATATAATAAAGATGTCAATTCTCCCCCAAACTGATCTATAAACAAAAAAAAAAATTCCTATTAAAATCCCAGAAGGATTTTTATGGACAAAGACAAGCTTATTTTAAAGTTATATAGAATGGCATAAGACCTAGACTAGCTTTTAAAAATCTCGACAAAGAAGAATAAAGTGGTAGGAATTCCTTTACCCTTTGTTCAGGTTTATTAAATACCTCCAGTAATCAAGAATGCATGGATTTGTTGGAGGTGGAGATACATAATTCAATGGAACAGAATAGAGAACTCAGAAATAGAACCACACAAATATGTTTGAATGATTTTTTACAGAGGTGCAAAAGGAACTCAATGGAGAACGGTTAGTTTTTTCAACAAATGGTGCTGGAACAATTTGACATGCATGGGCAAAAATAAAGCCATTATCTAAACCTCACACCTTATACAAAAATTAACTCAAATGGATCCTAGATTAAATATAAAACATAAAAGTATAAAACTTCTAGAATAAAACAGAATTATTTTGTATTTAGAACTAGGAAAGCGTTTTCTGACTTGACATCAAAAACATGATCCATAAGATAAATAATTGATGAATTGGACCTCAATAATTTGTTTTTTAATTTAAAACTTTTGCACTGTGTAAGACCAGTTGAGAGAGATGAAAAGACAAAATACATTTAGAAATGGAGGACAAATAAGTTGTTGCCAGGTATTAGAGAATTGTGTACAGGAGAAAGTGGGAGAGGTGGGAGAGGAAAATGTGTTTATAAAAGGGTAACATGAAGGATGTTTGTGGTAATGGAGGTGTATATATCTCAACTATGATGGTAGATACAGAAACCGACACAGGTAATAAAATATGTACAGTTAAACACACATGCACACAAATACACAGGAGAACAAGCAAAACTGGGGAAATTAGAACATTAATAAAAGCATGTATTAGTGTCATATCATGGTTGTGATACTGCATTATATTTTCTAAATCGTTACCATTTATGGAAACTGGAAAGGTTTTTCACACTGTATATTATATTTTACAATTGCATGTGAATACACAATTATTATAATAAAATTAAAATAATTGAATAGAAACAAATTATTAATACAATGCAAAGATTCTTCTGTGTCCAGCAAAATGCAGTACTATGAACCGTTCTAATATAAAACACAAAGAAATGCCTAATAAAATCTAACAAACTATCTTTCTAACATCATAACTTTGGTCAAAAGAAAGTAAGAAACAATCCCTAGGGACAAAAATTGATGCAGGATAATATGATATTATGCTGGCAATGCTAAGCAAATTTATAAATTTCTGAAATATATAGAAGTGTTTTTTAGCAACCATGAAAGTAAAAGGAGTAAAAGGAAGAAAAGTGGAACTCTAACATAAAACTAGGAACCACAAATACATTTACCCTCATTATAAGCATAGACTAAAATAAATCAGTCCTCAAGAGAAAAAAAAAAGCAAAATTAGAAAATTAGTTTATACACCTTGGTTCTGGCCTTCCCTCATTTGCACTTGTGGTTAAATATATACTCCTTACCTGATCCAGGGGACCTCAAGCTACTCCCAGCTCGATTAACTTGAAGTTCTTCTGGTTTGGTAGAACTCAGGTATAAATTTTAAAATTCTATGCCTCAGCATCATAATGACAGACCATAAAAATTTAAAGAGAAAACATTAAAGATAATCAAAAGAAGGAAAGCCTGCTTACAATGATACAATATTAAAACGTAAAGTAAACTTCAAAACGGTATCCAGAAAAGCTAGAAGAAAATAAAACAATATCTTCAAGGTGGTAAGAAGAAAATCAATTTTTTAAAAATTGTATAGTCATATACTATTATCTTAGACATACAAAAATTAGATACGTTTAACTATATAAACATTAAAAATTTTCCTCCCCAAATAAAAATGGTAAATCATCAACTTAGAATCAGATCTTTCTCAAACATACAAAAATTACTAATACCAAGTCTTTAAAAACACAAACCATTAAGAAAAAGAAAAGACCAAAGCAATATCGCAATATTTAGTAAAGAAGATGTTAATATCGTGGAATTAGTAATTTCCCTCCAAATTATTTAGCCTAGAAAATGTCTCATATGCGCAAAAATGTCTCATATGTGTCTGAAAGGGAATCAAGATTATGGAGTAAGAAGACCCTGAGCTTACCTCTCCCCTCAAACATCAAAACTGTGACTACATAGAGAGCAACTCTTGCTGAGAATGACCTGAAGATTAGCATAATTAGAATGGCTTTCCTGCAACCAAGGCTACAAAGAAAGAACAAAAAGGAGTGTGGTGAGGGAGAGGTAAAGCAATATAGTCAGGACCCACGTCCCTAACAGGTGACCCAGAGAGGAAGGGATACCACAGGTTCTGGGATTCTCCCTAAAAAAACAAGGGGTATGAGCCCCATATTAGGCATCTAGACCTGGGGCCTGGCACTGGGAAGACAAGCCCCCTTGATTGGTTTGAAAACCAGTGGGGTTTACCAGAGGATTGTAAGAAATCAAGATTCTGCTCTTGAGGAGCATGCAGACTACCTGCTTCCAGTCTCAGCACAGAGACAGCAGGTTATAAACTGCCTGGTGCTCTGGCCAGCTTGCCAGGACCACCACAGTGTACCCCCAGCCTGCTACTGCTCTCCACTAAGGTGGAGACTGCCATTTCATGCACCAGGAAAAAAAGCCAGCTCAGAAGTACAGCTCCAGCCCCTTGGGGCCCAACTCCACCCCTAACCAAGGAGGAAACTTCAACCTAATCACCATCACACTCATGTACCAGGGAGGAAATAGAACCAGTTCAGAAGTGGGGCTCTAAATATTCAGGACCTGGTCCTGTTCCCAACCAAAGTGGAAACTGCTGTTACTACAGGGAGAAACCCAAATCCCTCAGGGCTCCTGATCCAGCCCCTCAGGCACTGGCCCTAACCCCTAACAGGGCAGCAACTATCAGTGAGCCTGGGAGGAGCTCCAGCTCATACCTGCCCCCAGGAAAGAGCTGTCTCCAGCCCATCTCTCACCAAGACAGTGTTTGCCAGTGCACCTAGGGGGAAGACATGGCTTTTGCTCACTTCAGATCCAGCTCTCCCACCAAGAGCCCACATTACCCTGATACCAAAATCAGAGAAGGACACTACAACAATGGAAAATTGCTGGCCAATAAGCATAGATACACATTCCTCAACAAAATATTAGCAATATGAATTCAACAATGCATAGAAAGGATCATACACCAAGATCAAGTGGGATTTATTCCAGGGATGCAAGGACGGTTTAAAATTTGCAAATCAATGTGATACACCACATTAACAAAATGGAGGATAAGAATCATATGATCATCTCAATAAATGCAGAAAAAGCACTGACAAAGTTAAACATTTATTCATGATAAAAACCCTCATCAAAGTTGGTATTGAGGGAACATCTCTCAACATAATAAAGGCCATTTATGAGAAACCCACAGCTAACATCCTAAGATCAGAAACAAGACAAGAATGCCCACTCTTGCCACTTCTATTTAACATAGTATTGGAATTCCTAGCCACAGATATCAGACAAGAAAAAGAAATAAAAGGCATACAAATTAGAAGGGAAGAAGTAAAACTGCCACTATCTGCAGATGACATGATATTATGTATACAACATCCTAGAGATGTTGTATAACTAATAACTAAATTTAATAACTAAAAGTTATTACAAATAAATTAATCCAGTAAAGCTATAGGATACAAAATTTAATATACAGAAATCTGTGCTTCTATACACTAATAATAAAATATCAGAAATAAAAAAAAAATCCCTTTTACAACTGCTTCAAAAAGAATAAAATATTTAGGAATAAATTTAACCAAGGATGTAAAATGCCTATACTCTGAAAACTAAGAAACACTGATGAAGAAAATTGAAGATTATACAAACAAATGACTATTCCATGGTCTTGAGTTGGAAGAATTAATATTGTTAAAAGACACATACAATCCAAAGCTATCTACATATTAATGTAATCCCTTTCAAAATACCCATGACATTTTTCACAGAAATAGAACCAATAATCCTCAAATTTGTATGGAACCACAAAAAACCCTAAATAGCCAAAGCTATTTGAGAAAAAAGAACAAATCTGGAGGTATCATGCTGTCTGACTTCGGTCTATATTTCAAAGCTACTGTAATCAAAACAGTATTGTACTGGCACAAAAACAAATACATAGATCAATGGAACAGAATGGATAGTCCTGAAATAAACCTGGACACATATGGTCAATTAATCTATGACATTTGAGGGAAGAATATACAATGGGGAAAAGACAATCTCCAATAAGTGTTGCTGGGAAAACTGGACAGCTAAAGTAAAAATAAAATTAGAACATTTCCTCACACCAAAAACAGAAATAAACTCAAAATGGCTTAAAGATCTAAACATAAGACCTGAAACCATAAATGTCCCAGAAGAAAACATAACCAGTATAACCAGTATGCTCCCTGATATTTGTTTTTTAAATAATTTTTTTGGATCTATCTCCTCAATCAAGGGAAACAAAAGCAAAAATAAGCAAATGGGACCTAATCAAACTTAAAAACTTTTGCACAGGGAAGGAAACCATCAATGAAATGAAAAGGCAAGCTACTAAAAGGCAGAATATATTTGCAAATAATATGTCTGATAAAGGGTTAATATCAAAATATATAAAGTATGCATACAACTTAATATCCCCAAAACCCCCAAAAGCCTGATTGAAAATTGGGCAGAGGACCTGAATAGGCATTTTTTTCAAAGAAGACATACAAATGGCCAACAGGCATATGAAAAACTGTTCAACATCACTAATTATTTGGGAAATCCAAATCAAAAGCACAATGAGATATAACCCTCAAAAAATTAAAAATAGAACCGCCATATGATCCATCAATTTGTCTTCTGGGTACTTACCCAAAGAAAATAAAAAATAACTTGAAAAGATATATGTACCCCAATGTTCATGGCTGTATTATTTACAATAGCCAAGATATGGGAGCAACCTAAGTGTCCATCAACATTTGAATGGATAAAGAAGATGTGGTATACATATGCAATGGAATATTACTCAGCCACAAAAATAAAAGTTTGCCATTTGTGACAAGGATGGACCTGGAGGGTATCACACTTAGTGAAACAAGTGAGACAGAGAAAGATAAATAGTGTATGTTTTCTCTAATATGAGCAGTTTTAAAAAATAAAACAAATGAACAAATATAATGAAACAGAAATAGACTTACAGATACAGAGAACAAACTAGTGTTTACCAGAGGGGAAAGAGGTAGTGGGAGGGCCAAAATAGATGAAGGGAATTAAGAGGTACAAACTACTAGTTATAAAATAAATAAGTTACAAAGATGTAATGTACAGCACAGGGATTATAGCCAATATTTTATAATAAATTTATATGGAGTATTATCTACAAAAATATTGATTCACCATGTTGTACATCTGAAACTAATATTACAGTGTAAGTTAACTATCCTTCAATAAACAAAAATGAATATATGTCTAAGAATATTCCCAGCCCTGTTGTTTATAACAGCAAAAAATTTTAAACTCCTATGCATATGTAATGTTACCTTTTTATAAAGTTTCAAAATATGATTCTTCTTAGATACTTAGCTACATATATTAAAGAAAGATGTGATTATAAAAACTACCTTCAGCTATGTCATTACCTCTGGGCAGGAGAGGGGGAAATACTGCCATAAAGAAGAAAGCATTTCCACTTCTGAATAATGTTTCATCCTCTAGGTTTGTCATTGGTTACTGTATTCTTTACATATGTGGCATGCTTTAAACATTTCATACACTAAAAAATTTCAGTTATTTTCCCAACTACATCTGGCTTCCTTCATATTGAAGAAATCAGTGATGGTAAGTTGTGGTATACCTTATTTAAGTATATATGCAGAAACATGCTATAATAATAAAACAGAAATTAAAGTTTTGTTATAGTTATATTTTATTAAAAAGCTATAATTTAAATTACTTACAAAATGATGTGACTGAGTTTGTACATGTTTAGTTTCCCTGCTGAACACTTTCATATTATGACTTTTACAGAAGTAAAAACTTGGGTCCTTTTCTTAGATAAAGGGAATTCTCTTATTTTAATTGTTTAATTTGTTATCCTCATATTTTTCTTCCTTTTGGAGCATGTATTGTTCACATTATGTCTTTGAATCTTTCTTCCAACTGTCTCATCTTTTTCCTTATGTTATCTCATTGTTTATTCTATTTTCTGAATTTTTTATTGGATGTTTGAAGCCTTCAATTATGTATCAGTAGGGTCAATTCTTTGTTTTTTTTCCCCACTTCTTAAAAAATTCAAATTTCATTTCTTTTCATAATTTATTTTTGCTTTATTTAAATAACATTTAATTTATTTTTTCATTTTGACAATCTAGCAGTACTTCTTTATTAAACATTTCTTTGTGATATACAACTTGGATCTCCTCCCTTAGGTTGTTGAGTTTTATATGTGTATATGTATATGTGTATGTATGTGTTGTATACATATTTATGATGGTTTTAAATCCATTAATACCTATACACATTAGGCCTTTATAGTTTGTCAAAAAGTGGGAAAGCAATGCAAGCAGTGAAATAGAATTACTACCAACGTAGGCTGGTGGTAAATTAATTGACAAAACTTTATTCCTCTTCAAAAGGTCTAGAGAAGTTTTGTGCTCTCTGATCTCCTCAGGTACATACGTTGCCCCCTCTTCCAAACCCAGGAAGAAGAAGCAATCCGCTACCATTCTGGCTCATCACAGATCCATCAAATTCTGTCAGTTCAGGCAGACTCTTCCAAGTACCCATGGAAGAAGCTGTCCCTCCATTTTGGAGATTCAAAGGAATCTGCAGCTGAATGCCCTTGGATATTCTTCTCTTTACCTGAATCCTCTATGAAAAGCAAAACTTCCTCTGTATCATGGGTCGTTCAGCTCCCATCAACTCTAAGAATGTCTGATCCAGGAGTCCATGCAGCCCTGGATACACTCTTTAAGCTTCCTCCGTTCAAGCCATTAATTTTGATTTTTTGTACTACCCTCAAACAGGAGTCCAGAGGTTGAGATAATCTGGCACATATTTCAAGGGGATATTTTTCTGTCCTTTATTATTTTAAAAGAATACAAATTATGTGAAGATACAGTTGGCCCTTGAACAGCACCAGTTTGAACTGGGCAGGTGCACTTATAGGTGGAATTGTTTCAATAGTAAATACTGCAGTAACACATAATCCATGGTTGATTGAATCTGTGGATGTGGAACTGCAGATAGGAGGAACTACTTATAATGACAGCCAAATATAAGTTAGTGGCAGATTTTTTTATCGCAGGAGGGTTGACATCCCTAACCCTCATGTTGTTCATGGGTCAACTATACTTGAAGTAGGATGTAATGACTAATAATATATATATTATTAGTCATTAGATATTATATATCTAGTATATAATAGATGGGAATGCTCCTACTAAGTACAAATATTAACCAGTATTAATATTTAATCATGTTGACTAGTATTAAAATTTTTTCTCTTTTAGATGCTCTCTTTCAAACCATATATAATTTCTGGGACCTAATCATGTTAGGATTTATGCAAGAAGAGAATCTCTAAGTAGTTTAAAATGGGAATGTATTTAAGATACAGTAATATGATATTGAAAAATAATTTTGAATCTAGATGATACTTCACAGGCTGTGATTAATCTTGGCACTTCCACAGCCCAACTTTTTCACTGGATGTATGTTGGTTCTACCTCTCCTTTTTTTCTCTTTACTAGTTCTGTGTGTCCTGTTCACATCCTCTCAAAGGCTGATATTTCCATAATATATATTTCCTTTCCTTTTTCTTCATTTTGGAGAAGTCACATATAAATTTCATAAACTATAATGTAAACTATTTCTCCTAAAGTTCTTTTCACTTCTGTGACAAGGCATTAACTATTTTTAAGTCTTCTCAAAGACGTAATTTGTATTTTCTTGGGGTAAATGTAGAAAATGTTTGAAGTAAAGATTAATGCCAGGGCTTCCCTGGTGGCGCAGTGGTTGAGAATCTGCCTGCCGATGCAGGGGACACGGATTCGAGCCCTGGTCTGGGAAGATCCCACATGCCGCGGAGCAACTAGGCCCGTGAGCCACAATTGCTGAGCCTGCGCATCTGGAGCCTGTGCTCCGCAACGAGAGGCCGCGATAGTGAGAGGCCCGCGCACCGCGATGAAGAGTGGCCCCCGCTTGCCGCAACTAGAGAAAGCCCTCGCACAGAAACGAAAACCCAACACAGCCATAAATAAATAAATAAATAAAAATTTAAAAAAAAAAAAAAAAAAAAAAAAAAAAAGATTAATACCAAACAGAGAAATCAAATGACTGGTTTATTTAATTCATAGTTGACTGCTCTGGAAGACTTGGAAAGGAATGCCAGTGTCAGTTCATATATTTGCTACAAGTCATGGAGGTAAAAGTAAACTGCTACTCCAAAATTTGGAGAGAGAGGTGCATACAAGAAAGCAGACAAGACATTTTTATCTGGAGCAAAAGTCCCTGGAGCTGTTAACTGGTAGGAATGCTAGAATTGCTGGAGAGTATGAATGAGGATGGACTAACATGAGAGTGAGAAACTCCAGGGGAGGCACACTTCCATGGATTCTAATTCTAGGAATCTAGCAAGTTTTCACAGTGAGGAGTCACTAAAGATCCCCTCAGGATGAGATGAAAGTAACCATTTTGAAATACCTTCAAGAGATTTTCTGTAATAAAGACTTACTTTCTAAGTGATAAGAATTTAGGAGAGTCTTATCTCACCTGGAGGGAAGGGCAAGTACCCAATGACAGCTATGCTAGATATTTCTATCTCTTATAAAAGACAGAGGGGGAGAAAATAAACACTCATGAAGGGGTCACTATATAGCCCAAGGACAAACACCCACCAAAAAATTCAGTTTAATCATAAGATTATAAAAGCTTCCCCTCCTCCACACCTTGCTAAGACATCACCAGAGCTCCAGTAAAATAATTGTAATTGCAGATGAAAGTGCTATAAGACAAGCTCTCTATTTTAAGAAGAGTTCTTAGGGAAGGACACAAATAAAAGGAGAGGGAAAATCATGGACCCTAGAGTTACAGCTACAGTAAACATTGTAGCCCAACTCCTAGCAACATATTAACCTCAATTAACCTTAAACGACCACCTCAATTATCCTTACACCTTAAATACAAGTTCACAAAAAGTTGATAATAGAAGGCTGGAAAAAGATATACTATAAAAATACCATTTATAAGGAGGCTGGTATTGTATATTGAAATAGGAAGTCATAAACTTTGGGGCAATAAATATTAGTGAAGATAAAAAGGAATCATAATTATAAAAAAGGGTCAAATTAAAACTAAGACAAAGCAGTATTAAATTTGCATGTGTCTTATAACATGGCTTTAAGATATAGAGAGTAAAAACTGAGAAAAATTAGCTGAATGAATTTAACTAATCTAAAATTACACTTGAAAATTTTAACAAATGTTCCTTAGTAACAAGTATAGAAAACTATCTTTTGGAATATAGAAAACTTAAACCATGAAATTAACAAGACTGACATATAGAACATAGCAGCAGATAACTGTAGAAAGGGTTCCTTTCATCTAAGGGTGGCAAGATTCTGGGCTGTGGCCCTCACAGTTCCACATAGCTGCCTTTGTGACCAAAGGAATATACCAGTATCTTAATGATGACACAAATACACACAACCACAGCAAGATGATGAGAAACTCTGGCTTAGAGTAAGACCATGGAAGTAGGTGACTGAGGTGAATTGTGTTGGCATGCGGTAAAGAAACTGAGAAGTTAGGGTGTTCGATGGAAATATGGGAATTGGTACTCTAAATAGTGATGGCAATGAAGATAGTAGGGAAGGTGTTAATATCTTCAATTAAAAATGGGAGTTAACCATGGATTTGATAGCTTAGAGAGTATGGGACATTCTGTAGAATGTGCATTCTTTTTAAGTGACTCTGGAACAATTACCAAAACTTTGCTCAACTAATTTCAAAGTTTTATACTGATACTGAATATGTAGTCTGATTATACTAGAATTAAACAGGGAATCAATAAGAATAATTTGAAAACTCAGAATATTTGGAAATAAAGTAATGTGTCTTTACCTAATTCATGGGTGAAAAATAAGTCATAGAGAAATTTATTAAACGTTTTGAACTGAATATAAATGAAAATATATATATATCCAAGCTTGTGACCATAAGGCTTATACAGGGAAGGAATTTTATGCATTAAAGATAGTGCTGAAAAAATAATCTATATAAATAAAAGAAAGGAAATTAACATCAAATCAATACTAATAGAAAAAATGAAAAGCTAAAATTTTTTTTATTTTAAAGATTAATACAAATGATACATTCATAGACTAATCAAACTGCAATACACATATTATCAATATAAAGAATATAAAAAGGTACATCACCATAGACAGAAAAGAACGAAACCAAAAGGAGAGTAACTTCATGTTAACAAAGAAAATAACTCATATAAAGTGAAAATTAATCTAGAAGAATATAACTTATAAAACCTGATACAAGAATAAATAGGAATATCTGAAAAATCCTGTGTCTATTTACAAAAATTAGGCTATTACTAAGAACCTTTCCTCAAATAAAACTATAGCACAAGATGACTTCACTAATGAAAACAATTGAAGTAGGAAAAAACACCAGTCTTACATATCTAGATCAATTGAATATCTACATGGAAAAATCAAATATAGTATGCAATACACAGAAATAAATTCCACATGGATTATAGACATAAATGGAAGAAGTAAAGCAGTTCCTTGATTGGTACCATACAAGAACATCTTTATTACCTTGCAGAGATGGGTGGGTGTAACATGTCTCTGACAGGATACAGAAAGCACTAACAATAAAGGAAAAGATAAATAAATAGACCTTTATAAAATTAAATGCATAATCATCAAAGCACACCAATAAGGGAATATAAGGTCAGTTAAATAAAGGGAAAAGATATTGCAATACATATATCAGAGAGAGGACTCATATGTAGAATATGTAAGGAACTTCCAAAAATTAATAAGAAGAGACAGTCACCTCAAAAATTGGCAAAAATATTGAACAAGTCTTTACAAAAAGATGATATTTAAAAATCTGATAAGCATATCAGAGAAATGCAAATGAAGACCATAATAATATATGACTAGGCATAAAAGAGGCTTCTGCATTGTCAGTAATACTCTATATATTGATCTGATGAGGTAGAGAGATATCATTTCTATCCTCATTTTTCAAATTAAAAAAAACTAAAATCACAGCCATTAGGTTAATTACCTGAGTCATAGAGTCAGTGAATGAAGAATACAGAGGATGTAAAATCTGATTTTCTTATATTAACCATTGACATCTGGAAATATAGCCTAGGGGCATCTGTGGAAGGGGTGGGAATCTGAAAGACTGATTTGGAGAATGAAAAAGTAGTAGAGCACAAGAATATATGATTAACTGGAACGTTCCACTCCTGGGATCATGCTGATAGCAGATTTTTCTTTACCAATGTAAAGTGATGAAAACATGTAATTTGGTATTCAGGGGTTTCCAAGTCATAGAGTCTCAGAAGCAGCTGTATATTACCTTTCAGTAATGTGGGAAAACTGACTAGGAGACAGTGAGAATAGCTTATATCATTACTCAGGGGTCCAGGAAGGAAAATCTTGTAAGCCGCTGCCCTACAAACATATTTCCCTGTCTCAGAGAAAATAGTGTTTTCCTAATAAGGGTTGACACCGAGTCAAGTATACTTGTTTTATAATGGCAACGTGAGCTCTGATTTTAGATCCCTGCAGATGTTTTGAATTGCGAATATACAAGTCTTAGAAAAATCTATATTGCAAAAGCAAACACTAACAAAAAGTACTCTATTTTTTTTCTTGCAGTTCATATTGTACCTCAATCTATTTTCACATTAAAGTTTTTGACTTAAGTTCTTGTTATAGTTGATCACATATAACAATGATAATCTGAATACTACTTGTTTTAAATAAAAAGAGACATAATAACAAATGAAATATAATGTTTTTATTCTTAAGAGAAAAAACCCTTCTATTGAGTACAAAGTTCATCTTGTAAGATTTAAATTTGCAATTCTTTTTCTTTAATCTCTATGCATTTCACTTCCACATTTGTGTTTATGGCAAGGTAAACCAGCTTCATCTAAGTTTTTATTTTGTCATTAATTTTTTTGTGATTGAACAGAGAATTAAAAGAAAAATGTCATTTTGGATCATTACTCAAATTCAAATTTGCATGCTCCTTCCTCTGTGAAGCCATCCACAACTCTTCTAAGTAGTGTTATTAATGCTCTATTATTGTAGTGAACTGAACACAATAGCATTCAACATTTAGATACAGTAATGTAATTAAATGTTTATATATCTTCCTAACCACTTTTTTTCTTCAGGTACTATTTAATTTTTCTGTATTTCTACTTCCTATAAAAGTACCTGATTCACACAAAAATTCATTTCAAATTTGTCGAGTACATGAATGAAAATCTATTTCCCTCAAAACTCTCACTGGGGAAAAGACAATCATATACTGGAAAGAGATTAATAGTTGATATACAAAGAATAAGTCACTGACTGTTTCAGAAGAGATAGCTGAAGATTAGAGGATTAAGTCATATGTTAAAAGGAGACAGAACCCTGACTGGTACCGATGCAATGCTACTTCAATTTACCTTTTGACATATACATTTCCAATATTTTTTCCTGAAAAGTTACAGACTCCTTTCTCTATTGTTCCTTAACCAAGTTCTTTTAACATACTTTTTTTCTAAGGTTTTTTTTTTAAAATATAGTTTTACCTTAGTGAAACCATCCAAATATATAGCATGAAATATGTTCTATTTAAAAAACTGCAATTTTTAAGATTACAAAAACTTTTTATAATGGTTTGCTATTTTTATGTGCATTCCCATACCTCCAGTATGACAATCACAATATCCCAATGATTGTGATTGAATCATTAGACACTGACCAGCAGTGCACCCTGTGAGAAATTCAGGACTAAAAACAGGATGAGGGACTCTGCATTTCAGAAAAACAGGCATTAGATAGTTAAATGTATATTTCAGGAAGAATTTTAATGAACTCAGATTCTTGCATCTTCCCATGCAAAGAAAAACATTAAAATCATTGAGATATCTGTTTCTTGTTACTAAGAGTAACCTCTTATGGAAATACTTGCTTGACTGCATGTATTCCCTAGCCAAAAAATCATATATATACTGGCTTCTCTCCCTACCTACTTGGAGCAGTTCTCTCAGAGCTACCAAGAGACTGTTTCCTGGGTTATAATTCTCAGTAAAGTCCCTGAATAAAACTGAAACTTACAGTTCTTACGTTGTGTGTTTTTCTTTTAGTGAACATTAATTATGGTGAACAAAATCCATTTTATAGAGAAGAGAGACCTCTCAAGTGTGTGCTTTCCCAAAGACTCTGGGATGTTACAGAGCCTTTAAAATTGTATGTAAGAGATACATCAAAGTAAATGTTTTAAATATATGTTTTAAATAGGAAAGAGGCATATATTTCAAATGATCTTAAAATATTTAAAGAAAGAATGTTGAAAGGAAACATTAAAATATTAATTAAATTAACATTAAATTAAACATTAAAGTTAAAATGCTGTAAAAATTGAGCTACATTTTTCTTCAAATTGCCCACATTAAATACATATTACTTCTATAATCTCTAAAACAAATACTTACAGAAATTGTTAATACATAATTCCTACAGTAATTCTACAATTCTAACATTCCCATCTGATTCCTTTTAATAAACAACTTTTCTGTAGTGACATCTCCCTGCACAGTAATTTCATTGGCACCTTCCTGTCTTTGGCCTCTTTCATAAGTAGAAAGTTGACACAAAAAATTTAATTTCCTCTTCCTACTTCTAATCTTTCTAGGGGTTTGTGTCATTGCAGTGAATTCCATCTTCTGGGGAAGCTTGCCTACCAGTCTCTTTTGAGAGGGGTGGGTAGAGGTGAGAGAGAGAAGACCATTTGAGAAAAAGAATATACTAATATTCTCCTTTAACCTGGGCAGTCCCTTGGGAAGCATTTTAAAGTTGATATTAAAATGTTTTGTTTTGTTTTGAGTAATGGGGCATTTTCAGATGGGAATCAGTGATTACTTGGTGAGATGAGGAGTCTTCCTATGGTCTATGCCTTTTATTTCCCTAGATTAGGTTGCTTCAGTCTTTTACTGACTAGCTTTTCTTTCAAATCACAAAATCACACAAATTCCTTTGGATATTTGTCCCTTGTACCATGAGGCTCTATGTGTCTAATTGCATTTTACCAGGGCTAGACAGTAAGTTTGCCTGCTCCTTTATGACAGTGATATTAAAATAATATTAAGTGTATAAAGTGTGAAACATTCTACCCTCTTAAATCAGTGTTCAAGGAGACTATTATTTGCAATTAACACTACATGGGCTTAGATGTCATTGGAAAAAAGGCTAACTTTTGTCAGGAAATTTTTTTCTCTAATACTTGGATACATTGAACTTAGGAAATGATTGTTGATACTAATATATTGTTTAAAAGCAAAAAATATCAAATATCTTTTTGATATTAGACAGCTTTATCATTTAAAATATTGCTTTAAAATAGTATACCAGGGGACTCCCCTGACAGTCCAGTGGTTAAGACTTCACGCTTCCACTGCAGGGGGCACAGGTTCAATCCCCGGTTGGGGAACCAAGATCCCACATGCTGCAGGGTGTCCAGTAAATAAATAAATAAATAAATACAATAGTATACCTATCATACAAGTTGAGACAACTAAGATTCAGAAAATGGCATGACCACTCATTAATTGATTATTCACTAATAACATTTATGATTTACTATGCATCAAATGTAATGCCAGGTGCTGGGAATACAATGATAGGTAAGGGTAGTCAAGAATGCCCTGAAAGGGCTTCCCTGGTGGCGCAGTGGTTGAGAACCTGCCTGCCAATGCAGGGCACACGGGTTCGAGCCCTGGTGTGGGAGGATCCCACATGCCACGGAGCAACTGGGCCCGTGAGCCACAATTACTGAGCCTGCGCGTCTGGAGCCTGTGCTCCGCAACAAGAGAGGCTGTGATAGTGAGAAGCCCGCGCACCGCGATGAAGAGATGGCCCCCACTTGCCACAACTAGAGAAAGCCCTCGCACAGAAACGAAGACCCAACACAGCCATAAATAAATAAATAAATAAATAAATAAATAAATAAATAAATAAAGACTTTCTATTTAAAAAAAAAAAAAAAGAATGCCCTGAAATAGGGTACAGTTCATTGTAGGAGATCATAGACTAAATCAGAAATTGAAATATTTGGTGATAAGTCTCTGACATAGAGGATTATAACATAGTGGGATTATAACTTAGACTTCAAGCCTATATTTTTCTGTTACACAATTATATGTCAATAATACATCAAAATAAATTTGAGAACACCATAAATGAGAACTGCTTGGGGAACATTAAAAGCTTTGGATTTTTTGCAAATATTTTGAAAAGATCTACACATTCTCAAAACAATGTTGCACAAAGTATTTTATCCTAATCAAAAGCATTTGTCATTTGAATTATGTGTGGAAATTCCACTGACCAAATAGACTCATTTATACTGTCAGTAGCCTCATCTTTAAATTCTGAAGATAATGACATATATTATGCATAATTTAAAGATATCTCCAGAGATCTATCACTATCTCCTATTCCCATATTTACATATAAAATTATCTCATTGATATGATAGTCATTATCATATTATACATATGAGATAATGATTATCATATATTAAAATTTTATATACATATATATCATAAATATACACATATAAATAATATACCCCAGGTTTTTTTTAGTAGCTCTAAAGGGAAGCAGTCTCTGAACACATGTTCCATTCCACCCAATCAAAAGTAAGCCAAACTATTTTATGTAAAACACATAATCTAAAATGGGATGAAATCTTAAAACTTGACTAAGCATACAGTATTGGAATATGAATTGTTAGGGAAGTTCATAGTAGAGTTTGATCTAAATGAAACAAAGGAATGGGAAAAGCAAACATTCATTGAACATTTTTCTTATATCATGGCTAGTGTTAAATATTTATAAATATCATTTCATTTAATCAATATGAAATATTTAGTTAGAAGGCCCCTAAATGACGTATTACAGTACCAAAATCAGACAAGAAAACTGAAAACCAAAAGCATAAACTGAAATCTTCCAGAAGTCTTGAATCTTTGTTTAGTGATTCTTTTTCTTCTTCACTTTTTCTCAAATTAAAGACCAGAAAGATAGATTTATGATAATGCTACTTACACCACAAGTTTTGACTTGCATAATTAAATTTACAACGAATGAGGTTTAAATGCATCTGACAAAACTATGTAGAAATGTGTATGCTCTTTAAAATATATATTGTATTTTATATTGCACACATACATGTCTCAATATACACATGCACAAATCCACATGATTTAAGAAATTAAAAACCCAATTTACAATAGTGTCCTCTTTTTAGTTGGCACAGATGGCATATTCTTTTTGAGATGTAGTTGGGTTGAACTTAGTGACCTAACAACTGTCCTCTCATTCTGCTAGAAAATACCCACAATATTCAGTGAAAAAGCTTACACAACAGAAAAACATAATGCCATAAGACCATATGTTAAATAAAATTTCCCAGAATGAAGACCCTGAACTTCTTACCTAGAGCCTTTTTTTTCCTGGGCAAAAATATCCTATGAAATCCTCTTTATCCTCAGAAATGAATATGTCACCCATCTGCACCCACTGGAAAGGAAGCACAGTTCTATAGAACTCCTGTAGTTCCAACTTCAAACTCTGTGACATAATTGAAATAGCTGCTAGAATAGCCACTTCTAAATCACACAGTGTGCGTTTGATCTTAGACTTTCTATGCAGGTAAATTTAGAGCAAAATTTCCATATGCTATCAAAATGGGGACACACGTCTACAAAGTACAATTATAGGCACCAGTAATTTTGTGGGAATGAAATTCCATGCACTTTTTTTTTTCCTGCAGTGGATCTGAGGAGCAGTAACCTATTTGATTCATTTATAACTAGAAGATTTTTGTTGCTTAGTTCACAACTTCCAAGGGATCACTGATTGCCTAGTCCTCCCCGAGGCACTGCATGTACTGCTTGGGCTCTCAGAGTTGCTGGGCTCACATCCCAGGACACCTGGGCAGTCTTCAACATCCAAGCCAAGACCCTCCATCTGCAACAAATTTTCTCAGGTGATAGAAAGTATAAGCTAAATCTCAATTTAGTTACTCTGAATTTTCTTGTTTTAAGTGTTACTTGCACTCTCCTTTTAAAAGCCAAAGTTTTATCAAGAGCAAAAGAAAACTTTCAAAACAAATGGAAACACTGTCCACTCAGAAGAAAGAACTTATAATTTTTCAGTGGCTTTGCTGTTGATGTCAGCACATGCCTTTGAGGAAAATTTACGCTGGTTTCACATGCTTTAGCAACCAAGAGGACTGGGAAGACTACATTCCTTTTTCATTCAACAATCAAATATTTAATTGATACTAGGCACAGTGCTAACACATCTTTATTCTCTAATTGTGTTTGTAATTATTTTCATATAAAAATTGTGATACATTCAAAGCCCTGATTGGGAAGGTTCTACATTGTGTCAATATAAAAAATAAAGTAAAAATTACAGTATCATCCCATGGGTACCTTGTAATTTATTAGGACAGTTAGTACTCACTCTGTGGTCTTACCCTGCAAGAAATTCATCAATCTTGTTAGAAATTAAGACTTTTAATTTTACTGGGAAAGTGCTCTTCCATTACAAAGGTATAGCCAATGCAAATGATAGAAATGAGGGAGAGCATAGGTTATTTAACACAAAGAATCCAAGTTCCTCTATTTGATAACCATTTCTCTGAAGCCATCTTATTGTAATTAAGAAACAAAATATATTGCATCATCCTGTTCCTTGTCTCTTACACATGTGACTAACACTTGCAAGACATGAACGTAGAAAGGTTACTATAGTATTTATATTTAATAATTATAAATTCACTTATACAGTATCCATTTTGGGCATATCATAACATGCAGGGTCAGAAAAATAACTAAATAAATACTGTGAGCAATCTTTATTCAAGACACTGGCTACAGCAGATAACATACCCTGGGAATTTATACTTAAGCAGCATGATAAAAATGAGTTTATGCTAGATTCATGGAAGTGATGTGGGACTTCTGATAAATACAAGCAATAAAAGCAAAGTAGCCTAGACCTTATTGCCTACATTGGATGCAAGACCCTCATAAAACTCGCTTTGCCAGTTGACCTATCTCACTACCTTTGACATCAAATTCCTCTAAATTGCTGGCATGGCCTTTAGTATCTAACAGCTAGAAGGTGACAACTTGAGGCTGATGCATTTTTAATAATGGCAACCCTAAGATATCTCATGGCAGAAATTGCAAATGAAGCCAGGGTGATTAGCATATGTTCCAGCTGCAGCCAGCCCGTCTGCTGATTTCCCCAATGAACTGTGAACCTCAGAAGCATTTTGCTGACCTTGTATTGAGTGTGCTGTTCAAGAATTCCCTCTTGGAAAGATACAAATTATATTTAACTCACAGTGGCAGCTGTCTTTTGCTTACTGGTGAACTTGGGGTGTACTAGCACTTGGGTCCAAATCATAACAATATCATCTTGGATGAAAAGAGATAGTAAAATTCTTAGAGAAAGATATATCTAAATTGTAACTATAAATTAACAAGTTGAATTTTAAAAACTGTACAAGAATTTGTTATCCAAATATTGTGAATTTGTTCAAAATAGTCATCTGCAATGGCTGTCCACTTGTCCCAATGCTATCATTGATACAGACAGTTTTGGAACATTGAATTTTATTGGTAAAATCTCTTATACTTTTAAATGAATTACCTTTATTTACATATTTCTTCTGTTGTAACCAGTATTAAGTCTACAAATAAGCTTTAACTATTTTGGAATTACAAGGAGCTGTACCAGTAAGATGATAAAATGGAATTCTAAATTATTTTCATGAAAGATCAGTTTTAAAGTCTCTCTAGGGAAATTTCTACTATATTTTATATATGCCTACCCTTCTGTTAAAATCAAATTACTCCAAGGGGCACACTAGGTAAATCTATAGCATCCATTAATATACTATTCTTAAATTCTTGGATGAGATGACAGCAAATATAATGAAAAATTTCATTTGACATTTATATCATTTTGTGAATGAAAAACCTGTCCCTTTTAAAAACAAAATGTAAAAATAAGTGTCCCATAGTCTGAGACACAGAGATTTTCAAATGTAAATTTTTTTTGAATAAGCTAATGTTGTAAAAGCACAACAGTAGTCATACAAATCTTGAGACTTCTTTCATTCAATCACACAGTCATTTAGCAAAATGCTTACTAGGTGTCTGATATGCTAGGTTATGCAGAGATGGAGACTTTTAGATAAAATCTAAGTCATAAAAATGAATTCCAGGGAATTTAATATATAAATCTGAAAAGCAAGACTGTATAGCCTTTCCAAAAATATGAAAGAATATCTACATGCTGTTATGACTGATAATTTATTAACACAACAGAAAAGAAATGCAGGCAAAAGACTTAAGAAAGGTTAATGCAATTGGAAAATTTTATTGATCTTAATATTTGTTACTCACAGCTCTGGTTGTCTGGGGTACATTAGTTGAAGAAAACAAAGATCTTTGCTCTCTTGGAGCTTATATTACAGTAAGAGATAAACTGAAATTTTTAAAAATCACATCATAAGTGTTATTACATAGCATGTTAGGAAGTTATAAATTCTACAAGGATAAGTTAAAAATAGTCTAGGGTAGAAGGATCAGCATTTCTGAAGTAAAAGTTAAGGGCAGTTGCAATTTTAAAAAGGGTAACCTGTTTAGGTCTTGTTGAAATGGTGACATTTGATCCAAGATTTGATAAAGACAAAGCATCAATCATGCAAATCACTATGTATTTGAGGAACACTATGGAAGTAAACGTGGCTGGAGCAAAATGAGCAAAGGGGAGACTATTAGGAGACTCTTAGGAGTTGATGTCAGAAGGGAAATGGCAGCTATGGTTCATATGGAGCCATTCGTCTCTGTGGTATGTTTCAGAAATTCTTTCTTATTCCAAGATGAGAATATTTGCACATATTTTCTTCTCAAAATTTAATGTTTTGACTTTTACAGTGATATATTTCATCATCTGAAATTATTTTCTATGATGAGACGAAATTAATTATATATATATTTTTATTATGGAAAATCAGTTGCTGCAGCAGTGTTCCTTGAATGGGCCCTCCCATCTCCACTGATTTGTAATGCCATCACTGCCATATCAAGTTTCATTTATGCAGATGTTGTATTCTATGCTATTTTGCTCCATTGGTCTTACTTGGTCTATTCTGTTACAAAACTACATAGTATTACTCACCACTGCTTTGTGGTAAGTCCTAATATCTTGTGCCTTTATCTTCTACAAAATTGTCTTGTTCTTCTTAGTCCTTTGATCTTCCATTAAAGAAAAAAAAAAAGTAGAACTGATTGCAGAGTTCTACCACAAATAAACAGTTTAAAGAATTTGAATGGAATTTCACTGACTTTATAATTTAATATAAACAAAACTGATATCTTCAGAAAAGTGTGTTTTTAAATAATATCTCTAATTCTTTGTTTACTTGGACTCTTTATAAATCTTTTTAAATATACTTATTCTAATAAATTTATACCTTTTAAATTGTGTAAGAGTTTAAGGTTATACTTCTATTGCTAGAGTATAAAATAAATTTTAATTGATTTTTAATATGTATATTATATATAATGAACATTCACCTCTTCTTCATTTAATAATTTAACTGTAGATTGTTTATGTTCTGAGTAGAGAATCACAGAATCTCTGAATAATGAATTTTTCTTTAATATGACTAATTTATTATTTTATTGTTTTGCTTTTCTTTTTTATATTTTTTATTATCCCTCTATGTAGATCCTCCAGCTTAGTGTTGAATAGAAGTTGGGTTGGTAGACACCATTTTTTAATTCCTGATTTTAAAAAATATGTATGTTTTTTCAATGTGTGTGACTTTTGATATAGAATGTTTGTTGATACACTTTAACCTATTAAAGAAATTCAGTTCTATTTCAAGGTAAGTTTAATTTTTAATCATGATTTTTGGTATTTTTGCAGATCATTTTGTATCTATTTCAATAATTATATATTCCCTTTTAGTCTATTGATGTGAATCATGTACTCCTGGGATAAATCCAACTTAGTCATAATGTATTTTTATATACATTTTAAGATTTGATTTGCAAATACAGTATTTTATTTCTTTAAATAATCTGTAGGCTTTCTTTCTTGTATGTAACTTGTATATTTTTCTATTGTCTTAGCCTTAAAAGAACATTAGTGCTAGAAACAGTGCAACAAGTGTTTGTATTTCTAAGACAAAAAAATGTGATGCATTTATTATGCACCAATCTTAGAACAGGCATCACAAAGCTAAATACAAAAGTATTCATTAGAAATGTGCTGTTTGGCCTGATCAGTGTTTAAAAATTGTGAAAAGAGTATTTATCAACCTGAGATTTTACATTAATATCCATAGTCCCAGCTTTTCTTGAAAAATCTACAGATTTGCTAATACAAGAGCTACCTCCCTCATTATAATAGTTCTCTGAAGCTAAGTGGCAACTGCCACACTTAGTAAAATAAAATGCAGATTGTCAAAGACTTGACTACTGTCTGTGGTTTACTGTCTATCCTACTTTCATAATTTTTTAAACATTCCTGACATATACAGACCCCATCTTGCCCTCCATCTCTGATTTCCTCTACTAACATGGATAACAGAGAATTGAATCTGTGCACATCTTATTTCTAAAAACATGATCAATTGTTTTTTTGTAAAAATTTGGGTCAAAGGGAATTTTATGTATATGATAATATATATCCTTTTATTTAGCAATAATAAATATACAATATATTTTAATGTTGTGCTTGGCTGCTAAAAAGATCAGAATTAAATTTAGTGTTTTATTGGAGAACATTTCTAACTGGCATAATAGAGTAACGTCTCTATAAAATAGCAGTCTTGAATTTTGTCCAAGTCACAAAGTGTGATGTTAGCCTAGAGACTTTATGTCTCTATGTTTCCTTATTTGCAAAATGGAGATAATTTTAATTCCCATGATCATTTCAGAAAACTGTTTAAGTATCAGATATATTCAGAACACACTGAAACATCTGACAATCATGAGATATTGTGCTAAAGTAAGTTATGCATTTGATAACCATATGTTCTTAGGACATTTGTCACTCTACTTGGCGCATCATTTTTTCTCTCATAATTTTTTTATTGAGATGTAACTCACATACCACAAAATAAACATTTTTGAAGTGCATAATTCAGTATTTTTTATTGTATTGACAAGGTTGTGAAAGAAAACTAGTATCTAATTCCAGGATATTTTCATCTTCCCTAAAACAAACTTACCTATTACCAGTCACTTCCTATATTCCTAATCCCAACCCCAGGCAAAGACTATCCCTATCGCTATATATTTGCCTGTTCTTGAAATTTCGAATAAATGGAATCATAGAGTATGTATCCTTTTGTGTCTAGTTTTTTCACTTAGCATAATGTTTCAAGCTTCATCCATGGATAGTATGTATCATTATTTAGTTCCGTATTATGCCTAAATAATATTCCATTGTATTGGTATAATATTTTTATTCCTCCATTCATCAATTGATGGACATATTGGTTCTTTCCATTGTTGGGCTATTATGAATAATGTTGCTATGGATATTGATGTACAAGGTTTGCTTAGTCGTAAGTTCTCAACAGTTGATTATTAAGCCTGGGAATGGAAGTGCCAGGCCCTCTATGTTTAGAGGACTTTTTGAGAAACTGCCAAACTGTTTTTCAAAGTAGCTACATCATTTTACATTTCCCATCAAAAATGTGTGAAAGTTCCAACTTCTTCACATCTTGACATCACTTACTATTGCCCATGATTTTTAATATAGCCATCCTAGTGTATGTGAGGTGGTATTTCATTGTGGTTTTGATTTGTATTCTCCTAATGTTGAAAGATTTTGAGCATTTTTTCATATGCTTATTGGCATCCTTACATTTCTTTGACCATTTATAGCTATAAATTTCCCCCTTAGAATTGTTTTTGCTGCATTCCACAGGTTTTTGGTTTGTTGTGTTTTCATTTTCATTCATCTCTACATATTTTCTAATTTCCTATGTGTTTTCTTTTTTGATTCATTGGTTGTTTAAGGGTCAGTTATTTAATTTTCAAAATTTTGCGAATTTTTCCGTTTTACTTTTGTTGTTGATGTCTAACTTCATTATTTTGTGGCTGGAGAAGATACTTTGACATCTACTTTTTAAATCTATTAGACTAAATTTGTGGGCTAACATATATACACTTAAGAAGAATATGCTTTGTTACTGGATAGTGTTCTGTATATGTGTATTAGATCTATTTGGTTTATTGTGTTGTTTAGGCCCTCTATTTCCTTACTTATCTCTGTCTGCTTGTTCTACCCATTAATGAGAGTAAGGTATTGAAGTATCTTTTATTGTAGAACTGCCTATTTTTCTCCTCAATTCTGTCAGTTTTTACTTCCTATATTTTGGTGGTTTATTATTAGTATGTAAATGTTTATAATTGTTACATCTTCTTGCTGCATTGTATTAACATATATAATGTTCTTTGTCTCATAAACTTTTCTGACTTATAACCCATTTTGTCTGATATTAGTACAGCCATCACTGCACTCTTTTGACTGCTATTTACATGGAATAAGTTTTTTTCATCCTTTCTTTTTACGTATTCATTTATGTTTGTTCATGAAATAAAACTTACATAATTCAGTGACAATAATAAGCTGTGGTTTATCCTATGCACAAATGTTAAGATGACAGCATATTTACACTGTCTTAATATGCATCCATAATTATAATCTTAGGATCATTAGTACAGCAGTGATTACAAACATGCACCTTGTCATCTAAGAGACCTGGTTTTGAATCTCAGTTCTGATATTTTGTGGGAGTATAAAATTTTGTTACTTATTTAACATCTCTAACTCTCAACCTCCACATCTGTAAAATGGGAATAACAGTGATTTCCTTCAAAGGGTTGTTGGAAGACCATATGGAGTAAGCCATGGGCAACATTATGCCCACTTTCTGTGAACACTAAGGATTCAATATAAGGTACTTCTTATTTTTTTTTTTTTTTGCATCCTTTCAATTTCAATGCATTTGTGTCTCTAGATCTATAATGAATCTCTTGTAAACAATATATAGTTGGATCATGTGTTTTTATCCAGTCTGTAAATTTGTCTTTTGTTTGCAGATTTTACTCCATTTACATTTAAATAATTATTGATAAGGAGGGACTACCTTTTATCATTTTCTATTTGTTTTCTGTATACCTTATAGCTTTTTTTTTGTCCTTCATTTCCCACATTACTATATTATTTTGTGTTTTGTTGATTTTTGCAGTGAAGTTTTTAATTTCTATGTTCTTTCCTTTTGTAGTGTTCCATAGCTATTTTTTTTTATTTTTGGTTACCATGGTCATAATATTTAATATCCTAAATTTAAGACAACCTAATTTGAATTTATACTAGTTTAACTTCAATAACATATAAAAATTCTGCTCCTTTAAGCTCTGTCCCCACTCCTTTCATTGTTGTCACAAAATTACATCTTTGTATATTGTGTAACAAAAAACATAATAACTCTTTTAAATGAATTAATCTTTTTTATTTAGAAACCAAAGTGTGGAGACAAATCAAAGTTACAATAATACTAGCTTTTAGATTAATATATTTTTAATATATTACTCTGTTAAATCATGTAGAAAACAGAAAGTCATTACAAATTATTGTTAGAGTAATAATAGCTTTAATAATTGTCTATGTATTTACTTTTATTGAGATCTTTATTTCTGCATACAGCTTGAGTTATTTTCTTGTCCTTTGTTTTCACCCTGCAGGACTCTTTTGAGCATTTCTTGCAGGGAAGGTTTAGTGATAATGAACCCTTTAAGCTTTTGTTTATCAGGGAATGTCTTAATTTTTCCTTTACTTTTGAAGGTCAGTTTTGCCAGATATGGGATTCTTGGTTGACAGTTGTTTCCTTTTAACACTTTAAATATAGACATATTTTGTTTTATATTGCTTCACTTTATTTTGCTTTATAGATATTTCATTTTTTACAAGTTGAAGGTTTTTCATAACTTTGCATCAAGCAAATCTATCGGTGTCAGTTTTCCAACAGCATTTGCTCACTTTGTATCTCTGTCACATTTTGGTAATTCTTCCAATATTTCAAACCCTCCCTCATCAGAACAATTATGAATTACTAAAGGCTCAGCTGATGGCTAGCATTTTTTGGCAAAAAAGTATTTTTTTATTAAGGTATGTGCATTTTTTAATGCAGAGTGCTACTGCACACTAAATAGACTTCAATATAGTGTAAATATAACTTTTCTATACACTGGAAAACCAAAAAATTCATGTGACTCGAATTATTGCAATATTCACTTTATTGTGGTGGTCAGGAACCAAACTCACAATATCTTCAAGGTATGCCTGTATATCAACCCTCTGACTTCTGGCCTCCAAAGTTTCTGATGAGAAATCTGCTTACAATCTTATTGAGGAAAATTTATATGCGACAAATTGTTTCTCTTTTGCTATTTTCAAGATTTTCTCTTTGGGTTTGTCTTTTGAAAGTTTGAAGTAAGTCAGAAAGAGAAAAACAAATATCGTATATTAACGCATATATGTGGAACCTAGAAAAATGTTACAGATGAACCGGGTTGCAGGGCAGAAGTTGAGACACAGATGTAGAGAACAAACGTATGGACACCAAGGGGGGAAAACTGCGGTGGGGTGGGGATGGTGGTGTGCTGAACTGGGCGATTGGGATTGACATGTATACAGTGATGTGTATAAAATTGATGACTGATTAAAAAAAAAAAAAGAAAGTTTGATTATAATGTGTTGCAATGTGGGTATCTGAGTTCCTCTTGGGGTTTGTTTAGCTTCTTGGGTGTTTTTCTACATGTATTTCACCAAATTTGGGAAGTTTTCATCCATTACTTATTCAAACATTCTCTTTCATTTATCTCTCTCTTCCCCTCCTGAGACTCGCACGATGTGTTCATTGGTCAGCTTGATGGTGACTCACAGGTCCCTTCGGCACTGTTCACTTTTCCTTTCTTTCTTTTTTTTTTTTTTTATTGGAGTATAGTTGCTTTACAATGTTGTGTTAGTTCCTTCTCTACAACAAAGTGCATCAGCTATACCTATACATATATCCCCTCTTCTTTGGACTTCCTTCCCATTTAGGTCACTGCAGAGCATTGAGTAGGGTTCCCTGTGCCATACAGTAGGTTCTCATTAGGTATCTGTTTTATACATAGTATCAATAGTATATATATTCTTGGGCTTCCCTGGTGGCGCAGTGGTTGAGAATCTGCCTGCTAATGCAGGGGACACGGGTTCGAGCCCTGGTCTGGGAAGATCCCACATGCCACGGAGCAGCTGGGCCCGTGAGCCACAATTGCTGAGCCTGCGCGTCTGGAGCCTGTGCCCCGCAACGGGAGGGGCCGCGATGGAGAAAGGCCCGCGCACCGCGATGAAGAGCGGTCCCCGCACCGCGATGAAGAGTGGCCCCCGCTTGCCGCAACTGGAGAAAGCCCTCGCACGAACCGAAGACCCAATACAGACAAAAATAAATAAATTAATTAATTAAAAAGAAAATCCTTAAAAAAAAAAAAAAAAATAGTATATATATTCTTAACCCTGTTTCTTTCTATTCCTTGGACTTAATAATTTCTACTGTTCTATATTTTAGTTTTCTAATTCCTTCTTTGACCTTCTCAAATCTGCTTTGAATCCCTCTAGTGAATTTTTTATTCCAGTTGTATTTTTTCAGCTCCAGAATTTCTTTTTGCTTTTTTTTTTTGAGATGTTCTGTCTCTTTATTGATATTTCCATTTTGTTACATATTATTTTCTTTCTTTTTTTTTTAAGATTTTTATTGATTGATTGATTGATTGATCGATCGATTGCTATGTTGGGTCTTCGTTTCTGTGCTAGGGCTTTCTCTAGTTGCGGCAAGCGGGGGCCACTCTTCATCACAGTGTGCGGGCCTTTCACTATCGTGGCCTCTCTTGTTGAGGAGCACAGGCTCCAGACGTGCAGGCTCAGCAGTTGTGGCTCACGGTCCCAGTTGCTCCGCAGCATGTGGGATCCTCCCAGACCAGGGCACGAACCCGTGACCCCTGCATTAGCAGGCAGATTCTCAACCACTGCACCACCAGGGAAGCCCACATATTATTTTCTTGACTTTCTCCACATCTTCCTTTAGTTCTTTGATCATCTTTATGACACTTCTTTTAAAGGCTTTTTCTAGTAATTGCACCATCAAATCTTTTTCAGTGACAGTGTCTGTTGATTTATTTATTTTCTTTAAATGGTATATATTATCCTGTTTCTTTGCATGTCTTTTTTTTTTTAACTGGATATTTGAATCTAATAATGTGGTAATCAGATTCTCCCCTTTCCCCAGGGTTTGCTGATTTTATTATTATTATTATTATTATTGATTGCTTTAGACAGTCTCTGTGCTAAGGGTCAGCCTGAAGTATAAACTTAAGTTTTTCTCAGGTCTTTTATGATCCTCTTCCCTGGCATTTGTTGCCATTGTATAATTATCCCCTTACATGTCTTTGCTTTTGAATGTCTTAGTCTTAATTCTGGCTCCCAAAAGGAAGATAAGGGAAAAACAAAGTGAGCGGGTAGGATGCCTGGCTTTGAATTTCCTGGTAGTCACTTCAGATGGAGAAGGAGTTTCCAACCATGGGGAAAAATGCATCAACAATTACTGCCCACGTATTTGTCTGCACCTCTGTGATCAGAAGCTGCAATGAACAATCAGAGAACAGATCCCTGATATTTGGAGGACACGGTCTTTTTTGCCCACCTTGGCTCCCACAAACTGTGTGTAAGCTGAGGGATGGATGAGGAAAAACTGCTACAATGTTAGGAGCTGAACTTGATCTAAATTAACCACATAGTACTGTCGAATCCTTCTCCTGGAAGTTCCAAGACTTCAATAGACTCCACAGTTCCAAAACAGTTCCATCATTACATCAGAAAGGTTCTGCCAGTGCAGTTGTTGTTTAGGTGGGAATACAGATTCCTGGTGCTTCCTACTCTGCCATCTTCCCAGAATCCTCTGCTGATTTTTGTATGTTAGACAACCTATACCTTACCCCAAGTCCCATTTAGTCATGGTATATAATTAGCCTTATATACCATAAGGCTAATTATAACAATTTAGTCATGGTATATAATTAGCCTTATATACCATAAGGCTAATTATAACAATTTGCAATGAAATTGTTACAGATTTTTACACCTATATTTGTACATAATATTGACTGCATTTTTTGTTGTAATATCTTTTAAATAGTTTTGGTATTGGGGTAATACTTGTTTCATAGATTGTGAAAAATTATTGTTAGTTGTTTAAATGTTCGATAGAATTTACCAGAGATGTCATCTGTTCCTGGGTGCTTCTTTGTGGCAAGTTTATGATTATTGATTGAATGTCTTTAATTATCACAAATCAATTCAGATTTTCTATTTTTCCTTGAGTGCATTTCAGCAGCTTGTATATTTCTAGAAATTTGTCTGTTTATTCTATGTTATCTAATTTGTTGATTTACGGTTGTTCATATTATACCCTATGATCCTATTTATTTCCATAAGGTTGTAGTTAAGTTCCCTTCTTCATTTCTCATTTTAATGATTTAATGGTTTTACCTCTTGTTTACCTCTTGTTTTACCTCTTGTTTACCTCAGTCTAGGTAAAGGTTTGTCAAATTTGTTAATCTATTCAAAGAATCAGTTCTTAGTATCTTTGATTTTCTGTATTGTTTTCTATTCTCTATTTCATTCATTTGCACTCATATTTATAATTTTCTTCTTTCTATGTACTTTCTGTTTGGGATGCTATTCTTTTTTGAATTCTTAAGATAGAAGGTTAGGTTTATTGATTTGAAATATTTTTTGTTTTATAAATTCCCTCTTGGTACTGCTTTTGCTGTATCTCATAATTTTCTGTATGTTGTATTTAGGATTTATGTCTGACACTTTAATATTTGTTTTCCACTTATCTTATGTCCTGTTTGTTCCTCAATTTTTCTTTGACTATCTGTTTTCTTTGTTAAATAGATATTTCCTACTGTCCTGTTTTAATTCCTTTGTCTTTTTTTACAATGATAGCTTTTAGAATTCTTTCAGTGGTTGTCCTAAGGATGACAATTACCGTATTAACTTATAACAATATAGTTTTGGTTATTATGAATTTAATTCGGTAGTATACAAAACTTTGCTCCCATATAGCTTCATTTCTTCCTTTGTGCTGTCATTATCATAGAACTCATATCTTTATGTGTCATGTGCCCAACAACACATGTTTATACTTATTTGTTCATGCAGTTGTCTGTTCAATCAGAAGAAAAAATATTTGCAAAGAGAAATATATTTATACAGTCTTTTATTTAGTTATCTTTCTCAGTGCTCTTCATTTCTTTATGTGGATTCAAGTTCTTGCCTAGTATACTTTCATTTCAGCCTTAACAACTCTTTTTAATATTTCTTATACTGAAGGGATGGTCTGCTAGCTATATATTTTCTCAGTTTTTATTTATCTGGGCATGTCTTTGTTATTCATTTTGAAGAATAGTTTTGTTGGACATTGAATTCTTGATGTACACTATTATCCTTCTAGCACTGCTAATACGTCATTCTACTGCTGTCTGCTCTCCATGGTTTCTGATGATAAATCTTCTGCAAATCCTATAGAGCATCACTTTTATGTGATGAGTTGCTTTTCTCTTGCAAGTTTTTTTTTTTCTTTGTCTTTCAACAGTTTATTATGTTTCCTTGATGGTATTCTACTTGGAGTTCACTGAGATTCATTGATGTGTAGTTTAATAGTTTTTCAGCCATTATTTCCTCAAATATCCTTTCTGCCCCTTTCTCTTCCATCCTCTGGACCTCCATTATGCATATGTTGGTACACTTGTTAGAGGCCCACATGTCTCTGAGGCTCTGTTCATTTTTCTTTATTCTTTTTACTTTCTGCACTTAAGATGGGATACTTCAATTTCACATCTTATAGTTCATTTTTTCTTTCTTATGCTTTCCCAAACTTGAAGTTGAGTCACACCACTAAATATTTTATTTAATTTATTGAACTTTTCACCTCCAGAAATTTACTTTGTTCTTTTTTAATATTACAATTTCTATCATTTTATTGATGCTATCTTTGGTTACACATTGTTCTCATACCTTCCTTTAGTTCTTGAAATATAGTTTAATTTAGATATTTTTTGTTGAAATTTTGAATTTTATTTTATTTATTTTATTATACAGCAGGTTTTTACTAGTTATCCATTTTATACATATTAGTATATACATGTTAATCCTAATATCCCAATTCATCACACCACCACCACCCCCAACCCGCCACTTTCCCCCGTTCATGTCCATATGTTTGTTCTCTACATCTGTGTCTCAATTTCTGCCCTGCAAACCAGTTCATCTGTACCATTTTTCTAGGTTCCACATATATGCATTCATATATGATATTTCTTTTTTTCTTTCTGACTTACTTCACTCTGTATGACAGTCTCTAGATCCATCCACGTCTCTACAAATGACTCAATTTCATTCCTTTTTATGGCTGAGTAATATTCCATTGTATATATGTACCACATCTTCTTTATCCATTCGTCTGTTGATGGGCATTTAGGTTGCTTCCATGTCCTGGCTATTGTAAATAGTGCTGCAATGAACATTGGCGTGCATGTCTCTTTTTGGATTATGGTTTCCTCTGGGTATATGCCCAGTAGTGGGATTGCTGGGTCATACGGTAATTCTATTTTTTGTTTTTTAAGGAACCTGCATACTGATCTCCATAGTGGCTGTATCGATTTATATTCCCACCAACAGTGCAAGAGGGTTCCCTTTTCTCCACACCCTCTCCAGCATTTGTTGTTTGTACATTTTCTGATGATGCGCATTCTAACTGGTATGAGGTGATACCTCATTGTATTTTTGATTTGCCTTTCTCTAATAATTAGTGATGTTGAGCAGCTTTTCATGTGCTTTTCGGCCATCTGTATGTCCTCTTTGGAGAAATGTCTATTTAGGTCTTCTGCCCATTTTTGGTTTGGGTTGTTTATTTTTTTAATATTGAGCTGCATGAGCTGTTTATATGTTTTGGAGATTAATCCTTTGTCCGTTGATACATTTGCAAATATTTTCTCCCATTCTGAGGCTTGTCTTTTTGTCTTGTTTGTAATTTCCTTTGCTGTGCAAAAGGTTTTAAGTTTCATTAGGTCCCATTTGTTTATTTTTGTTTTTATTTCCATTTCTCTGAGAGGTGGGTCAAAAGGATCTTGCTGTGATTTATGTCTTAGAGTGTTCTGCCTATGTTTTCCTCTAGGAGTTTTATAACGTCTGGCCTTACATTTAGGTCTTTAATCCATTTTGAGTTTATTTTTGTATATGGTGTTAGGGAGTGTTCTACTTTCATTCTTTTACATGTAGCTGTCCAGTTTTCCCAGCACCACTTATTGAAGAGACTGTCTTTTCTCCATTGTATATCCTTGCCTCCTTTGTCATAGATTAGTTGACCAGAGGTTTGTGGGTTTATCTCTAGGCTTTCTATCCTGTTCCATTGATCTATATTTCTATTTTTGTGCCAGTACCATATTGTCTTGATTACTGTAGCTTTGTAGTATAGTCTGAAGTCAGGGAGCCTGATTCTTCCAGGTCCGTTTTTTTCCCTCAAGCCCACTTTGGCTATTCTGTGTCTTTTTTTCTCCATACAAATACTAAGATTTTTGGTTCTTGTTCTGTAAAAAATGCCATTGGTAATTTCATAGGGATAGCCTTGAATCTGTAGATTGCTGTGGGTAGTATAGTCATTTTTACAATGTTCATTCTTCCAATCCAAGAACGTGGTCTATCTCTCCATCTGTTTGTATCATCTTTAATTTCTTTCATCAGTGTCTTATAGTTTTCTGCATACAGGTCTTTTGTCTCCTTTGGTAGGTTTATTCCTAGGTATTTTATTCTTTTTGTTGCAGTAGTAAATGGGAGTGTTTCCTTAATTTCTCTTTCAGATTTTTCATCATTAGTGTATAGGAATGCCAGAGATTTCTGAGCATTAATTTTGTATCCTGCAACTTTACCAAATTCATTGATTATCTCTAGTAGTTTTCTGGTGGCACCTTTAGGATTCTCTATGTATAGTATCATGTCATCTGCAAACAGTGACAGTTTTACTTCCTCTTTTCCAATTTGTATTCCTTTTATTTCTTTTTCTTCTCTGATTGCTGTGGCTAGGACTTCCAAGACTATGTTGAATAATAGTGATGAGAGTGGATATCCTTGTCTTCTTCCTGATCTTAGAGGGAATACTTTCAGTTTTTCACCATTGGGAATGATGGTTACTGTGGGTTTGTCATATATGCCCTTTATTATATTGAGGTAGGTTCCCTCTATGCCCACTTTCTGGAGAATTTTTATCACAAATCAGTGTTGAATTTTGTCAAAGCTTTTTCTGCATCTATTGAGATGATCATATGGTTTTTATACTACAATTTGTTAATATGGTGTATCACATTGATTGATTTGCATATATTGAAGAATCCTTGCATTCCTGGGATAAATCCCACTTGATCATGGTGTATGATCCTTTTAAAGTGTTGTTGGATTGTGTTTGGTAGTATTTTGTTGAGGATCTTTGCATCTATATTCATCAGTGATATTGGTCTGTAATTTTCTTTTTTTTGTAGTGTCTTTGTCTGGTTTTGGTATCACGGTGATGGTGGCCTCATAGAATGAGTTTGGGAGTGTTCCTTCCTCTGCAATTTTTTGGAAGAGTTTGAGAAGGATGGGTGTTAGCTCTTCTCTAAATGTTTGCTAGAATTCACCTGTGAAGCCATCTGGTCCTGGACTTTTGTTTGTTGGAAGATTTTTAATCAAAGTTTCAATTTCATTACTTGTGATTGGTGTGTTCATATTTTCTATTTCTTCCTGGTTCAGTCTTGGAATATTATACGTTTCTAAGAATTTGTCCATTTCTTCCAGGTTGTCCATTTTATTGCCATAGCTTTGCTTGTAGTAGTCTCTTAGGATGCTTTGTATTTCTGTGGTGTCTCTTGTAACTTCTCCTTTTTCATTTTGAATTTTATTGATTTAAGTCCTCTCCCTCTTTTTGTTGATGAGTCTAGCTAATGATTTATCAATTTTGTTTATCTGTCAAAGAACCAGCTTTTAGTTTTATTGATCTTTGCTATTGTTTTCTTTGTTTCTATTTCATTTATTTCCGCTCTGATCTTTATGATTTCTTTCCTTCTGCTAACTTTGGGTTTTGTTTGTTCTTCTTTCTCTAGTTTCTTTAGGTGTAAGGTTAGATTGTTTACTTGAGATTTTTCTTGTTTCTTTAGGTAGGCTTGTATAGCTATAAACTTCCCTCTTAGAACTGCTTTTGCTGAATCCCATAGGTTTTGGATCGTCGTGTTTTCATTGTCATTTGTCTCTAGGTATTTTTTGATTTTCTCTTTGAATTCTTCAGTGATCCCTTGGTTATTTAGTAACGTATTGTTTAGCCTCCATGTGTTTGTTTTTCTTACATTTTTTTCCGTGTAATTGACTGCTAATCTCATAGCGTTGTGGTCAGAAAAGATGCTTGATATGATTTCAATTTTCTTAAATTTACTGAGGCTTGATTTGTGACCTAAGATGTGATCTATCCTGGAGAATGTTCTGTGTACACTTGAGAAGAAAGTGTAATCTGCTGTTTTTGGATGGAATGTCCTATAACTATCACTTAAATCTATGTGGTCTATTGTGTCATTTAAAGCTTGTGTTTCCTTATTAATTTTCTGTTTGGATGATCTGTCCATTGGTGTAAGTGAGGTGTTAAAGTCCTCCACTATTATTGTGTTACTGTCAATTTCCTCTTTTAGAGCTGTTAGCAGTTACCCTGTGTATTGAGGTGTTCCTATGTTGGGTGCATAAATATTTATAATTGTTACATCTTCTTCTTAGATTGATCCCTTGGTCATTATGTAGTGTCCTTCCTTGTCTCTTGTGACATTCTTTATTTTAAAGTCTATTTTATCTGATATGAGCATTGCTACTCCAGCTTTCTTTTGATTTCCATTTGCATGGAATATCTTTTTCCAACCCCTCATTTTCAGTCTGTATGTATCCCTAGGTGTGAAGTGGGTGTCTTGTAGACAGCATATATATGGGTCTTTTATTTATATCAATTCAGCGAGCCTGTTTCTTTTAGTTGGAGCATTTAATCCATTCACGTTTAAGGTAATTATCGATATGTATGTTCCAATTACCATAATCTTAATTGCTTTGGGTTTGTTTTTGTAGGTCCTTTTCTTCTCTTGTGTTTCCCACTTAGAGAAGTTCCTTTAGCATTTGTTGTAGAGCTGGTTTGGTGGTGCTGAATTCTCTTAGCTTTTGCTTGTCTGCAAAACTTTTGATTTCTCCATTGAATCTGAATGAGATCCTTGCCGGGTAGATTAATCGTGGTTGTAGGTTCTTCCCTTTCATCACTTTAAATATGTCATACCACCCCCTTCTGTCTTGTAGAGTTTCTGCTGAGAAATCAGCTGTTAACCTTATGGGAGTTCCCTTGTATGTTATTTGTCATTTTTCACTTGCTGCTCTCAATAATTTTTCTTTGTCTTTAATTTTTGCCAATTTGATTACTATGTGTCTCGGCATGTTTCTCCTTGGCTTTATCCTGTATGGGACTCTCTGCAGTTCCTGGACTTGGGTGGCTATTTCCTTTTCCATGTTAGGGAATTTTTCTACTATAATCTCCAAATATTTTCTCAGGTCCTTTTTCTCTGTCTCTTCTCCTTCTGGGACCCCTATAATGCGAATCTTGTTGTGTTTAATGTTGTCCCAGAGGTCTCTTAGGCTGTCTTCATTTCTTTTCATTCTTTATCTTTTATTGTGTTCTGCAGCTGTGAATTCCACCATTCTGTCTTCCAGGTCACTTATCCGTTCTTCTGCCTTAGTTATTCTGCTATTGATTCCTTCTAGTGTATTTTTCATTTCAGTTATTGTATTGTTCACCTCTGTTTGTTTGTTCTTTAATTTTTCTAGGTCTTTGTTAAACATTTCTTGCACCTTCTCGATCTTTGCCTCCATTCTTTTTCCGAGGTCCTGGATCATCTTCACTATCATTATTCTGAATTCTTTTTCTGGAAAGTTGCCTATCTCCACTTCATTTAGTTACTTTTCTTGGGTTTTATCTTGTTCCTTCTTCTGGTACATAGCCCTCTGCCTTTTCATCTTGTCTATCTTTCTGTGAATGTGGTTCTTATTCCACAGGCTGCAAGATTGTAGTTCTTCTTGCCTCTGCTGTCTGCCCTCTGGTGGATATGGCTATCTAAGAGTCTTGTGCATGTTTTCTGATGGGAGGGACTGGTGGTGTGTAGTGCTGGCTGTCGCTCTGGTTGGCCGAGCTCAGTAAAACTTTAATCCACTTGTCTGCTGATGGGTGCGGCTGGATTCCCTCCTTGTTGGTTGTTTGGCCTGAGGCGACCCAACACTGGAGCATACTGGGCTCTTTGGTGGGGCTAATGGCTGACTCTGGGAGGGCTCACACCAAGGAGTACTTCCCAGAACTTCTGCTGCCCGTGTCCTTGTTCTCATGGTGGGACACAGCAACCCCCCGCCTCTGCAGGAGACCCTCCAACAGTAGCATGTATGTCTGGCTCAGTCTTCTACAGTGTCACTGCTCCTTCCTCTGGGTCCCAGTGCGCACACTGCTTTGTATGTGCCCTCCAAGAGTGGAGTCCCTGTTTCCCCCAGTCCTGTCAAACTCCTGCAATCAAATCCTGATAGCCTTCAAAGTCTGATTCTCTAGGAATTCCTCCTCCCATTGCTGGACCCCCAGGTTGGGAAACCTGACATGGGGCTCAGAACCTTCACTCCAGTGGGTGGACTTCTGTGGTATAAGTGTTCTCCAGTTGGTGAGTCACCCACCCAGCAGTTATGGGAGTTGATTTTATTGTGATTGCGCCCCTCCTACCATCTCACTGTGGCTTCTCCTTTATCTTTGGATGTGGGGTATCTTCTTTGGTGAGTTCCAGTGTCTTCCCGTCAATGACTGTTCAGCAGTTAGTTGTGACTCTGGTGCTCTCACAAGAGGGAGTGTTTACTTTAGATCTTTGAACCTTTTAAAAATAGCTGGTTTAAGATTTTGTCTACAAAGTCTAATATCTGAGTTTCCTCAGTGACTGTATAATATTTTTTCTTTTTGTTGTTCACATATGTATATACTTACATACACATATAATTTTATATTTTATTTTTATTTATCAATTACTGAAAGACATGGATTAAAGTACCCTATCACCATATTGGATTCATTTATTTCTATTTGTAGTTCCATCAATGATTATTTTGTATGTTATTGTGAAACACTGTTATTAGGTGTATACAAGTTTTAAATTATAATTGCTTCCTAGTAAATTCAACATTATTGCCATGTGGAGATTTGATTTATATGTAAAACCTTTTTGCATGAGAGAATATTTTGTCAAATATAAATATGAACAATAATGGCCAAATACTTGCAATATATACATATACATAAGTATAAATAATTCACGCATATATGTTACTATATATAAACTTATCTCTAAGTCAGTACTATTATTATGCCCATTTTTAAGTAACGAGCAAAGTTAAGCAGTTAACAAGGGACAGACTATAATTTAATTCTTGGCAGTCTAGTTACAGAATTTGTGTTCATTTTCTGTTTCTCTTCAGCATTTGCTTTATATATATGGTATTTCATCATTTTACTTTTTAGTTTTCCCATGGTTGGAAAGTGTCTTTTATAAACAATATGTAGCAAAAGTTTGAAAAATTCTCTATCAATATCTTCTTTAAATAGTATTGTTTTCAGAGCTTACCACTCTGGTATTAGTAACTATTCCTTGTGGATTTTTATTTACTTCTAGGTTATTATTCATTGAAATGGTATGTTTATTGTAATTTATGCATATCTATATATTTTGTAAGAAGAGAGGTTTTCAGACTGTTGCAGGTAAATTTCAATTTTCCTTTATGATATTTGTGTTTGGTTTTGAATAATAATAATTAAGTAAAAACAACACACTTTAAAAAAAAAGAAATCAGTAAATGAACTTCAACAACTATAAACATTTAGTAATTGTATTAACATTTAATCAAATGCTTATACCAGGAAACAGGGGTGTAGCATCTTTACTTTCTTCTTCTACTTCTTTATTTCTCAGTTAAAATCCACCATCAATGTCTGTCCTTTTTTTTTTTCTTCTTCTTTTTTTATCTCTTGGAATCTCTTTGCAATGTAAGATCTCTTGGATCTTTTTTTTTTCTTTTTCCATTCACCACCATTAATCATCTGATTTTACAATAATAACTATTCAATATAGTAGCTTCTTAATTTGCATCTCTGCCTCTCATTTTATCAATTTCCCACATTCCTTCTCTACAATGCAACCAGGACAACTTTTCAGGTAATACTTGATGACAGCTCTCCCTATTTAAATCTTTCTGCCTTGCAAGATAATGAATGCATTTCATCTGAACTGAGAGTATCCTCATAATCTTATTATTTTACTCCTTGCCTAATTACTCTGTAGCCTCTCTATATTCTGTTCTCCAGCAAATTTGGCCATTGCTCATTCTTTCAAACCCTTCAATAGTATATCTCACTGACATTTGGATGTGGTATCCACATTAACTGGAATTCTCTTATAGCTGCCCTTCACAAAGCTGGCTCATTACCTTCCTACAGATCTCTGCTCACATATTACCTCCTCAGTGTGTTCTTTCCTAAGTAAACACACACAATCCATCCCAACATTATATTTTCCATTAAAGTACCACATAGTTTCTTTCTCCCTATGAACCTTTGTTATTTTATAATCACTTACTTGTTTATGTTTTGTTTGTTTGTTTTTTACTTTCACAGCATACTGTATGCTTGACAAGAATAGAAACAATGTTAACTCCTAGTATTCCTCTGTATATGGCACTATGCAGAGTGGTCACTCACGTCTATCCCAGGTGAATTATAGTTCTTTGGGAGTTGAATGCAATGCACTTCCTGGTAATCTTTTTAGTGAAATAAAAATCTTCTATTATTTGTGAGAAATAAGATTTAAGTTCAGAGTGGACTCTTATTTATAAGCTGTTTGCCCTTGGAGACTTTAGATGAGGTCTCAGGGCTTCAATTTTCCTCTGTAAAGTGTAGAGAATAATTTATATATTGTTATTATTAGAAGAAATTATGTAAAATGTTCTTCACATGAAGGTACTTACATAAAATTCTATTATTATTGACTACTAAATTATTCACTGAAACTGTATTGGGCAATGGTCTGTCCCAAAGGGTAGCAGTGGAGAGAGGATGAGTGGAGAGTGTTAGTTAAAAAAATTTAAAAAATAGAATCTTGTAAAGATTTAGATCTGAACTTGCTTGGTGGTACTCTAGGCTAATTGCTTACTTATGGTTTATTAATTGTAAACAGATACTCTCAGAATGCAGTAAAAAATATGCAAATGTAAAAATAACAAAATAAAGCACGTATTGAATGTATACATTTTATCCTCTCCCTGCCAGTACTAGTCAGGTAAATCTTCCAAAATATTCCATTTATGACTTCTCACTTATAATGGATACCGTTTCCTTTCCTGAGTGAACTCATTATTTAACTAAATCAGCCAACTTATCCTCCATCTTGAAAACTCTTTTTGACACTCCCTTTTTTAAACTTCACAATGCTAAACACCAAATTAAGAGATGAATTCTCAAGATGTTATCATAGAAATAGATTGCCTTTTTTAAAGTTATGGCTTTCTTATCCTCTTCAAGGTGATTAAAGGTTTTTTCTGAAAATTTTAATTTATATTTCTCTTTTCATTCTGAGGTAGAATTATAAGTAGAAGTAAAAATAATATTGTTCTAATACGATTATTTGCTAATCTAGTTAAACCTCACTATAAATACTAATATATTTTTATAATAGTGCTCCATGACTGGAATAGGAGCCAATGCAATGCAGTTGCTAAATAAAAAAGAGATCCAGAAACAGTTATTTCTGGTTGTAAAACTTGACTCTCTTGATGACTCTCTGGGTATTCTTAAGCATATTTGCTTGCTTGACAAGAGTTATGAATGGCCTGGGATCTTGCCTACTTTCTAACTAACAAGTTAGCTTGCCACGGTACCAGCAGAAGATGTAAGATTCCTGGTTGGAGACAAAGGACTTTGCATCTTCTGGTACAGAGAACATAATGGGCCTCATGATTGCGTCATTTTTCCATGCTTCCACCAGTTTTCCATGTCTCCCAGCCCCTTGGTGAGACAACAGTGGGCTTAGATGCATGCATCACCACACCTAGTAGATTTGCATCTAAGCCAAAGAAAGTCAAACCTTAAGAATTCTGCTTTTATATTGAGCTCCAATCAACCTGCCCAAACTTTCCTCAGAGGGACACATTATATTTATTGTACTGAACAGCAAAGACAACTGCCCTCTACTCCAGTGGGAAATATTGTCTCTGTTTTTCAAGGCAAATATAGTTGGAAACAATATGTTAGTACTTCTACTCATAAGATATACAATTCTCTAAGGGAGAATTTTCTCCCATTATTGTTTACCTTCTCTTAGGCTTCAGTTTTATGTATCTGGTAGGAATAGTAAATATACCCAATCCCTAGGATTTTTAAGATAATAATCTTTATAGTAAATAAATGTGAGAACTCATCTAATATGAAGTAGTGACAGCAGTAGGGTGTGAGTAGCTGATTAGCTACAAAATATATCAATATATATAAATAATTACATATATATATAAAACAAAAGATAAAATCTAGTTAACTGGTAAACTAAACTCAATAACTTACTTTATCTTATAAATTAAAATAAATCTCCAAAATTGTTTTCTATCTCCGTCTGAAAATGTTTAAGTAAAAAATATGAAGACAAGTAATATCTCTTCAAAGTTTACAGTTAAAAATTTGCTCATTATAAAAATAAAGCTCCACTTGTTAATTACTGAGTATAAGTACACAATATTTTATGTCACTGAGGAAAGATACATGTTCTCCTCAGCTAAAATCTTCACAGGCATCGCTCTTGGGCTTTGCTTCCCAACTTCCTCCCTTAAATGGTGCCAGTATACTTTTCTGCTTGCCTCTGATATCCTATGTCTAGGCTCTCCATTTACGTTTTAAGTCATTTCACAGTGAGTGGTTCTCATTTTTAAGCTTTTTATGGAAATGAGAAATATTTTCTTCAGCTAGTTCTTTATTTACAATTGAGTGGATTTATTCATCTATGAAAAGTATAGCTTCAATGAAGGGCTCTTGTAGAATTTAGTACACTCCATAGTAAGAAAACTATTCTTAAATTTTGTTTATATTTATATTATATTAGTCAAGATTTTCAGGATGAGCATGTCCCTGAGGACAGACCAAATACTGTAATCCATTTTTCTGATTACGGCAATTGCTTTTGATTATTCAGTAAGCAGAAAGTGCACTCGACCCTTTCACAAAAGTAGACCAACCAATGTCATATCAGCTATTGCAAGATAAAGTACTCTCACTGGATTCCTTATTTATGAGCCAGTATGTATAGCCATATCCACATCTGCTCTATCTATTAAGAATATTTTGCAACTTGTCCATACAACAATATATTTAAATATGAGGAGGGAAAAATACTTTTAGCAAGTAAAATTTATTGGCTTATCTCAAAGTTTTCCAAGGATGATCTGCCTTCAGATAAAGCTGTATTCGAGGGCTTGACTACTGTAATTATGAACATTTGACCATATATCAGTTCTGCATGGTTTATCCTAAATCAAGTCTTCATGTATAATCTTTCTTCAGGATATATAAGACAGCTTTAACAGTCAGAGATGAATGTGCAGAATATTATATCCCTTTGTTATTCTTCACTCACTATACTCTTATTCCAACACATTCAATTTACCATAATATAACTTTCCAACATGGACTAGAAACAGAGCTTGTCATCTCCACAACAGAATCAAACCAAATTTTTCCCAACTACCTCATTCCAGGGTGATAATAGTTGATAACAAGGTGAGTCCAAGATACACATCTAATTCTGTGGTGATTCTTTTTCAGTATTCTGCAATCTATTGACTAAATGAAGAATTTAACTATGATCTCCATTCAGTATTCAAAGGTGGAAAAACAATAGATTAAGGAGGAAAAAGAATAACATCAGGCATTTAATATTTTTTAGCATACACCATTGTCTGTGAGCCAGGTTCAATAAGGCTTTTCTTTCTACATACTGAAAGTCCTCCTATTAGATTTCTCAATATGGCTAATTGAGAAATCTTGTCTATGCTGTTCCATGAGCCAATCTGGATAAGCAGAGGGGGGGGGTGGTTTCTCTTCAACCAGGTATGCAGAGTTTGCTGTCTACTGCGTAAATGTACTATTAAGGAGGGTTGGATGGTTTAAGGACTGGACATTAATATCACCCATGTACAAGCCTTCCTCTGGTAACATATCTCTAGAAAACTACAGAAAGCCTGTGGCCAGCTTTGTTTTTGCTTATTTCAGGAATTGTAACCAAAGTCAAATTGAGTGGAGCTGCAAATCTTCAATTTGGACACCAACGATAAGATTTCTGTCCCTTAGAAACAAGTCTTTATGTGCCGTCCATGTCCTAAACCCACAGCCTAATAGATTTTATCTGAGCATTGGCTAAAGCAGTAAGATAGACCTAATATTTCCCCTACTTCAATAATGTAACCAGTTTGGGAATTAAACTTAGCATTTCTTTTTTTCATCCTGTGTCCCAGTCTTGTATTCCTCTGCTTCCCTTCTTCATGCTGAATTTTTCCAAAAATACATACTCACAGTTCTGTAAGGATATGATTATCTTAAAAAATTTTTTGGTAATTTTAGTTCTTTGATTGTAGGCAGAACATGTGCCATATTTCAAAAGCAGCATCACATCGCTTCCTTCTCTTTTTTAGAGTGGGTTTAGTCTAAAAGAAGCTTGAAACTTCTTTAAACATTTAATTGTAGGTGAAAAGAGATAGCCAAGAGTTCAAGACTAATTTTACAAGAAGCCACATAAATCTTTATATTTTATGAGTGTATAGTGTGAATTCTAATACAATGTTTCACAAATAAAAACTGCTAACTTGTCAACCCAAATTCATTCGGTCAATTCTGTATTTTAAGATCCATCACTTGTAACTTCCCATTTCTGAGTAACACTGTTACTTGATTCAAGTTAGAAAATATAAATTAACTTAAACAAAAGACAATTTACTAACTCACAGAGATGTGAAAATTGAGAGTAGAATACTGAAAGGCAAAGTGTTCCAAATTATGTTATAGCATCACTTTGTTGTCTGTGCCTCTGCCTCTGTCTTTCATAATAACTTATTTATAAGTTATATAACTTATATAACTCCAAATCTTATAACTCCAAAACTTATCACTCCAAATCTAAATCCACTATTGGAAAAGAATACTACTTGTTATTAAATGGTCATATATCACTTCCATAGAAAAACGTCTAATTAGCTTTGCTTGGGTCATATGCCTTTTCTTAAATCATTCCTAAAGCCAAAAATAAAACTTTCTATTAGTAAATTTCCTTGGATTTCTCTCTCTCTCTCTCTCTCTCTCTCTCACACACACACACACACACACACACACGCACACACACACACAAGCCATATAACAAGAAAGAGAGAATCAAGTTATTGATAGCCCCAGAAGGACTCTGTGGAACAGGAGAGGAGTAGGTATCCATGGAAGTATGTTACCAGCAAAGGCAATGTATGTTCACTTGAGCTACTCTGTGCAAGATACTGCTTTAGATACTGGGTGTGATGGAGAGGAGTAGGAGGGACAGTTAGCCAATAGGAAAACATGTATGGCATCTTCTTTCTTTGAGGCAGATAAAAGCCGGCTATTTAGTTAGACAGATATGGGATATTCACAAATAACTGTAATGCAAAGTAAACTATGGTAAGGCTATCATGAAAGGTTTGTGGCTGACCTTTGAAAAGTGGGGGCGTTTCAATGTTTCTCCTAGTTTCTGTTGGCTTGAGACTAATATTTCTGAAGCATTTTCTGTGTTTATTTCTTCTCTTTCATATTTTTTTTTCCTTTTGTGCATATTTCACTGCTACCTAACACTGCAGTTCTTTTATTTTCTTAAATGACCACAAACACAAGGGAGGCAACATTTTACTGAAGAATTAGAGCAATGAATTTGGGTATTTATAGTACAGGGCAGCACTTTGTACGGTTTAAAATGGAATGTTATCTCTTTAAAATCCTTTGTTAACTCCTGCCACTTGTTCATTTGAAATTCCATTGTTTCGTCCATTATGAGATAGTGAAAGTATTTAAATAAGCCCCTTCTAATGACACTCTGTGTAAGTCATGGTTCAATCAGAGAAGCAGAGCTCCTACAATTGTTATAAGAGTAAGAAATTTCTTACAGTAATTATGATCTCAGATGCATGGAGCAGTAAGAGGCAGCTTGCAACAAGCCCCAGAGAGCAGTAGCTGGAAGCAAGGGTTTAGTTCTCAGACCAGGAGTCCTAACTGCTAGACCACAGAGGCCAGCGGCTAGGGCCTAATCCCCCAGTTCTTGCCTGCCTTGTCAAGAGAGAATTCAGGCAAGGAGGCAGAAGGTAAAGAAAAAAGTAAAAAGTTTATTGGAAATGCAAAGAACATGTGGAAAGATGCAAGGGTGAACTCAGAGAGAGAGTTGTGCCTTTGGGAAGTTTAAGTCCTTTATAAGGGAGCTGTTTTCCGGGTCTTTCTCTTCCTTCTGGCAGATCATCTTGCTTGGTCCCCCCTGGCTAATTTGTCTCAAGACCCTCCCCTTAGGTGTGCACTCACCTCTCAGCCAAGATGGATCTCAACGCAAAGGTGTCTGGGGGAAGCAAAACTCATTATGGCCTGGGGTTGTCCCCTGACTGTTGACCCCCAAGGAGCCTTTCTGTGTATGTGTAGTGCCTCCCTTGCCCCAAGGAGATGGGGAGTGGAGATCTCTTGATCCTTTACTCAAACAAGATTTTGCCCCTCTTTGTTCTTGCCATGACGGTTATCTTACGGCATCCACAAGAGACAAAGCTTGGCTGTTTACCCTGTCTCTGTCATTGATTCCATTTCGGAGGGCAAACAGGAGGCTGATTCTAACCTGAAGCCCACCTATCTCATGTCTCAGGAAAGGCAAACAGGAGGCTAGTTGTAAGTGGCCAGCCTGAAGCACACTTTTTCCTCCCCAATGAAATGTAAACAGAAGGCCAGTTGTAAATGTCTAACCTGCAACCAATCTATCTCCTGCCTCAATTAGATCTTACACAAATATGGAAGTTGCTGGGGGTGTGAAAGTATGGAAAGGATGTTATAGTATCAGGGAAAGGGTGAATAACTGGCTCACAGGAAATCAACTCAGGGCTTGCAAGGAAATTTGACAAGCAAAACATGTCAGATCACCTGAGTGAGATTGAAGTGGGAGCTCAAAGTGATGTCTATGGGGAATGGTTACCTCTATAAAGTTAAAATGTCTGTGATCTGCACTCAAGCATCTGGTTAGGTTCTTGGGATGCTGTTTATCAGCAGGGACATGGTTGAGAAGATAAGCTGGATGATGAGCAGAAAAGAGAAGGTAAACTAGGACCAGCTAGGTGAATCTGCATCTGTCCATTGCATATCATCACTATATTTTGATATTAGTAAGTATTCCTCACTTCTACATTCCATATATTAATCACATTCCTCTTGTGGCCAACTCTAACCCCAAGCCTTAAAGGGAGGAAGGTTTTGAGAAATGTGTTTCCCAGCTCCAATTATGTTGATTAGCAACATCCTACAGACTACCATTTTTCAATTTGTCATTCATGTACACTTCATTTAGTAGCCGTATTTAAGTCCCACATGAAGGAATATAAAAACTTGTCTCCACCTAACAGGATTCCTCTATACCTTGTTAAGTAAATACATGTTAAATAAATACATGTATGGCCCACATGTTACTTTAACCACTATTGTGTGATGTTTACTCCTTCTGAAACTGATTCACTCTGTCTTTGATATCTGGCAACTTAATAGAGAGAATATTAACATTCATTACATAATAGGAGTGAGGAAGTAGAAAATAATAAACACACACCTATGAATATATTCATATAAATACAGTGAAGACAAGCAAATGCTACTGCTTTCACTTCCATAACTGGTCATATTGTGTATTAATTTTCTATTGCTGCATAACAAATTACAACAAATTTAGGGATTTAAAGCAATACCCATTTATTATCTCACAGTCTTGTCATTCAGATATTGGGCATAGCATAACTGGTTTCTCTGCTCAGGATCTTACAAGATTAACATCAAGATGCCAGCCAAGCTGCACTCCTTTCTGTAGTTCTGGGTCCTGTTTCAAATTTATGTCGGTGTTGACAGTATTTATTTCCATGTGATTGTATGGTTGAGGTCTCCACTTTCTTGTTGGCTATTGTCTAGGGGATCACTCTCAGGTCTTAGATGCTGCCAACATATTTTACCAGCTTGGTCTCTGTACAACTGAAATCCACCATATTTACAGTCCCTCCCATACTCAAAGGGCAGCAGCAGGCAGTGAGACCAAGTGGCTATCTTAGAATTCTGCCTACCATATATGGCCATAGCGTTGATTTATTAGTCATATCTTCTACTCCCTACTCCATATCCCCTTGGCTTTCAACAAGCACCTCAGTTTTTGTGTTCCCTTAGATGCTGGAATGACCTAAACTTTCTTTGAGCATTAATTTTATGTGTGTACTTGACTGAACCAAAGGATGCCCAGATATCTGGTTAAAGATTATTTTTGGATGTGTCTGTGAGGAACTTTCTGGAAGAGTTAGCATTTAAATTAGTTGGCAGAGTAAAGGATGTTGTCCTCCCTAATGTGGTAGTCATCATTTGACTCATTGACATGAAAAAAACAAAAGGGTGGAGGAATGTTGAATGCTAACTCTCTGCCTGATTCCTCGAGCTGAAACATCAGTCTTTTCCTGCTCTGGTACTGGGACTTACACCATCATTGGTGCTCCTGGTTCTCAAGCCTTTGAACTTGGAGTGGAGTTTATTTTTTAACCACTTTATTGAGGTATGATTGGCATACAAATAGATATGCATATTTAATGTATATAATTTGATGTGTTTGGAGATAAGTATAAACCCATGAAACCATCACTATAATCAAGGCCAGAAACTTATTTATCACGTCCAAAAGTATGGCTTTCCTGGGCCTCTTGCTTGCAGATGACAGGTCATGGGACTTCTCAACTTCATAATTCATGAGCCAATTACTTATAGTAAATCCCATTATATATACATAATTATCATATTTCTATAAATATATATTTATATTACATTGTTATAATTATATTAATTTATATATAATGGGATATATAGGGTACATATATTTTATTGGTCCTGTTTCTCAGGAAAATCTAGACTAACAAACCTTTAATTTTTTTTTTTTTTTTCCAAACCTTTAATTATTGAAAGTCCTGGGACACTTTTAGTTTTGCTTGTGTTTGGGTAATCATCTCCATCTAGCTTTCACAAAGGATCTGAAAATATTAGACAGATTTTCAAAGGATCTCTTGGGTTCTGGACACACACTTTGTCTCCATTATGCAGTAACAACACATTCCCCCCTTGATTTTCAAGATTAATCACCCGAGGAAGTAAAGTAGTCCCTTTCTTCTTATCCTAGTTTAATGGCATAAAAAAGAATTTTTTGTTTTGGTTTGTTTTCTTCACGTGAAATGAAGAGAAGACTGCTATAATATGTGGTTGCCGTGCAAACTGCTCAGCTTACCTCAGCCACATGACTCAGCAGGTCTAGGATAACACAGAGCAATGTTGTATGGAACTTCTGGCAGGTTGCTGTAGGTGAAGAATGGGGCAGACCTTTGTAATTTTGGAGCAAAGTGATTCCACCCTTTGCAGACAACTATTCTACTTCTGAAAATATCTTTTGATTTGCCATTGGACCCTAGTCAGCATAAAAATAGCTTGGCCATAGCCCACCGATTTTTCACACAAACTGAGCTATTCATCATGAATTCAGTGTAACCTGGTACACCGGTGCAAAAAATTAGGTATAAAAAACATCACTCTGTCACTGAGAGGCTATGATATGTAAAAGATCTGACTTGAGCCTTCCTGAAGGCACACATAATTTGCATGAGCAAGTGACTCCAATTCATATGGCTGCTTCTCCTGCAATATTGATGTCTTTGTCTCAGAACACATCTATGATCTCCTGAGGTATTCACTATGAACAGTTGTATGAGGAAATAAAAATTGGATCTTGTTTACAAATGTTCTGCATAATATGCCGGCATTACCCAAAAGAGAACAGGAGTAACATTACAACCCTGTTTAGGGTTTATATGAGAGACAGAGTCAAAGAGAAATCCTCCCAGTAGACAGAATTTAAAGCAGTGCCTAAGGTCATGGATTTGGAGAGAACACAACTGAAAATTGGTTCTGAGTATCTCTTGGAGAGATGCGTGGAGAGGCATCTTAGAATGGTTATACGTATAGAGGCAATGAGAGATGGTGAGGGTAGATTTTAATGAGAACTAGCATCTGCTATAAAGCAGCTACCTAATAACTGTTCTTTGGTTTCTTCAGGAAAATGGAAATCCACCTACTGAAGCAGGGAAGGGACTCTGTTTCTAGTGGCAAAAGGGTCTCAGGAAAAATTTAAAGTAAAATTTTCATCTTCATATGAATCTGTCCATGTGTTTCCAAATCAATTTTCAGGGTCTCATTCATACCCAATCATTGTGCTAACATTAACATAAAAGAAATTGCAATGCTATGAATACAATTTGCTTTATAATTCTGCTAGTAAAATGCATTTATGTACAGCTTCTGAATTGTCATCTACCAAAACTGTGAGCTCTATCTAATATCACCTCTACCGATATTTGAACCTCTGAGCCATAGTAAGGGCAAGAGAGAGGAAGATATGCAGCTCCCTGACACAATTGTATTAACACCAGGAGAAGCATAAATTCACCAGAAAAATAATTTTCCAATGTTATGCATGCCAAACCCACATGGTGTGTTTCCAGGACTGAACACATGACCAATGTGCTGTTTTGGTTCTGTTATCTCCCAAAAGCATAAATAAATAAATAAATAACAAAGAAAACAAAGCAGATTGGTATTATAAGCTTCAAAATATAAAGCATTGCAAAATTAATTGTATGCAGTTTTCAATCTTGTTTAGAGAGAAAACAATAGAATTATCAAAATCCCTTCACAGACTTTTTCGAACTACATACAAGTCCCTAAGGCTTACAGCCCTCCCACTCCATTTTCTCCCCTCCCCCATCCACAGCACATATATACACTACTAATATAAAATAGACCACATCATGGCTGTATCATTTTACTGTTACTGCTGGGGATGGGTCTATCATTACATTGTGCTAAAGTTAAGAATATGCAAACTTAACCACCCAAGAATACTTCATTACTTTTTTAAATAGCCAAGATCTTAACTTCCTCACAAAATAAATAATATGTTTTCTTCTACAAATGATCTTGAATAAATTGGCATTTGTGGAAAATACAAGAAATATAATTAAATGTCAGATTATAAAGAAATTTAAAAACAGTAGACAGACTGAAATAAAGATAATGTTGAAGATTCTCAAATTTTTTTAGACTCACATATATTATTCAAATTAAAACAGTTAACCATTTTTATTTTCTATGTATTACAATTTTGCAAATAGTACAAGTATAGGATAATTCTCAATTGCCAAATTTTCTTATGTAAATCATCAAATTTCCATCTAATTTTATAATGTTTTAACACATAAAACAAGTACATCTTAAGGATATAATATATGTGTTACAGTGTGCTATTATTTAGAAATTTCTTTATGCATGATTTAAATAATTATATTAAAATTGATTATTGCTTAAGACTTTTATCAAAAATAAATCACTAAAATAATGCATGATATTTGAAAAACTTCTCCACAATAACTAAAAATGAATGTTTCTAGTGCATTGTGGGAATATATATCAGTTTCTATATTGTTTCTAATTTTAATTCTCTGCAGATACTTGGAAAAGCCGAAGTAGTACTAATTGACAGAATGTCCCCGCAGTGTAACAACATCTGCCTACTGAAACCTGAATGGAGACCTCAAGTTCCTAATAAATAAATGCTAATAGGAGCAGTGGCTTGGATTGGCTCAATATGACATTATTGCATAAAATTACTAAGCTATTTTTTATTTCAAAGTTTTTAAAGTGGAATATTAGTCAAGGTTTAAATCATAAACACCAGTGAGACTAGATACAAATTATCAGTTTTTCTCACTACATAAAACTTGAAAGCTGGAATTTTTCTCCTTGTATACCAAACATTTGTAAATGATTTTTCTTGATAGAGTTACAACTATGAGAACAATTTTACTGTGATTGAAATGACAGAATAAATAATACTGTTCCCTTAATTTTCTCCAAATGTATTCTTGAGATATATGATGTCAAAGTAAATATTCATAGAAAAATTCAGGGTTTTAAAAAATGAATCCAAACTATGTATTTCTTTTTTTTTTTTCTTTAGCTGAATTTTTGACACTACTCTCAAAACTGACTTACAGTTTTTACTTAGTGCTTTTTTCTCTATTTCATACAGGCTTTCTGAAATTCATCTATTCCATTGATTAAAAAATAGAAAGTAAAAGAACCACACAACTGTGTAGATTATGGCTCCAACCTGATTCCAAATTGGATGCTCCACACAGAAAAATGTCAAATGGGTCTACAGAAACCATATGCATGCCATTAATCAGGGACATTTTGTTATTCACTGATTTCCATAGCCTTTCTCACTATCAGTCTCAAATTTTATTGCATGCTGCATCCCTAGGGAATTTTTCTATTCTCTCCATTCTTCTTTTTTTATAGAAAGATATTTTTAAACTTACATCTTCCCCTCTGAATTCCACTCCCATTAGCTGCTGTGCACAGCTTGCCCGAATGCAAACATTTTCCTCTGTAAAAAGATACTTTATTTTCAGTCTTAAGGCAATGATTTATCCAAGTTTGGTCCTTTTTACGTGTGAATGGTACTTAGTCCTGTGAATAATTAAAGTATATTCTTCTAAGGAAAGATAACAAGATGATAAATTGGTTACCTATGTGTATTCAAGTTTATAAATTCTTAAAAGCTGTGTTGACATGATAATGATCAGTTTGAAAATTTTTAGAAAAGAGATTTTAATATCTAACTTGTTCAAGACATTGTGGTGAGGGGAGCTAAGATATTTTGATTATATACTAAATATTTACACCTCACTAGGTGTCTTTTATGTATAGAAACACATTTTATAATCACACCAAAGCTTCGTAAAAGGATTTATCATGTTATGCTTACAGATAAGAAATTGGCTCAGAAAGTTTAAGAAATGTATTCATGATCCTACAGATATGAATTTTTGCATAGAACATGAAAACCATAAGCTTATGTTCTTATTAGTACTACTAATTTGGAAATTATTATGTTATCACAAATTACAAAATCAGGGAATATAGAAGCAAAATATTTTAGATTTTTCACTGAAGTAAAGTATATTTCACATATGTTTTAATTCACCACAAGAGCAAACCTAAAATGTTTCATTGGTCATGTTTCCCACATAATCTAATAAAATGAATAAACATATACTTACAAAACAACAGCCATTTTTGAACTCCCCATGGTCCTCCTGGCTATGCCAGATTTTAACTATATCAACAGCCATCTAACTTCACTTTTACTAGGTCCTTCAGAGGTAAATAAAGAGATTTTATTTTCTGCCACCTAAAAGGATACTATGGTATATGTTGGAAAAGGAATCAATTACTTGCTAAGACTTTTGACCTAAAATCCTATATAGTTACAGGTACTGTTAGGCTGTGTGAATATCCAGGATTTAATCTGCTTAGACCCATAGCTAATCAAAGGCAGACACCTTGATTTCTTGCACCTTGTTGCCAGTTAAGTGGGTTAATTTAGGAAACAAAGTTTCAAGTTAGAAAGATCAACAAACACTTGAATATAAATTGTATTTCCCAGAAATAATTTTTAAGCTCTTTTCTTGCATATCTAAAATTTATTTCTAGAGCTCTGGTCCAATTGCTTTCCTTTTCTAACAAGATTCACCTCTTCATCTGGCATGCAAGCATCTGGGGGGTAAGAAATCAATATTGTTATTTATGGTTATTTGTTGTATTCTCTTTCTTATCTCAGGGCCTGTCACAAAGTAATGATCAAAACAAAATAAATAATTTTATTAAATACTGAGCAGGTATTATGTGAAAAATTCTTTGCAGAATGTTATTGAAAGATAAAGATGAATGGCATAAAGCTTACAAGCTAAGGTAATCTATAATTTTGTGCAGGAAATAATTTAATATTTGTGTGCAACAAGTATAATAAATTAATAAAAGAAGATCTGCTAGAGTTAAAAATACATGATGTTGGACTAATCAAGGAATTGCTCCTAAAGAAGTAGTGTTTGTGATGAGCTTGAAGGAATGGTAGCATTTTCACATGTGGGCAAAAGAAAGTAGATTTTGGGGATAAAATGGGAGAGAAGATTGAGAAAATTGTTTACTTTGGCTAGTGTTGAATAATAAAGAATTTGACTGACTTTTGCCCCTGGTTCCTGGGAGGCAACTTCTAAATACTGATTTCCCAAATGATTGGAGTGTCTTTGTTATTCACAGTGGTTCCCTAGGACCATATCTATGTTTATGCTAACAAAATTATCCAGAATAGGAGTTGGCCATTCCAAAAAGACCAAAAATGTGGTTAGAGTTTTAGGACTTCGAGCCACAGGATAACAGCATGACTTCTGGGGAGGATAGGAGGACTGGACTTTGAGCCAGGTGGATGATGATTTAATCAACCATGCCTATGTAATAAAGTCCCAGTGGAAACTCTGGACACCAAGGCTCAAAGCTCAGATTAGCATTGCAGCTGGAGAAAAGGTATGTATATATAGTCTTATGTTTTAATATGCTTTGGTATATGATTGTGGTAGTATTGTATAGTTAGCATAAATTATTTTGATTTTTTTCTTTAGGTAATAGGGAACCATTTATGATTTTATTTTTTTATTAATTTTTATTAGAGTATAGTTGCTTTACAATGTTGTGCTAGTTTCTACTGTACAGCAAAATGAACCAGCCATACATATACATATATCCCCTCCCTTTTGGGCTTCTTTCCCATTCAGGTCACCAAAGTGCATTAAGTAGAGTTCCCTGTGTTGTACAGTATGTTCTCATTAGTTATCTATTTTATACATAGTATCAATAGTGCATATGTGTCAATCCCAATCTCTCAATTCCTCCCACCCCCCCCCCCCCCACCTTTTCCCCCTGGTACCCATACATTTGTTCTCTAACTCTGTGTCTCTATTTCTGCTTTGCAAATAGGATCATCTATACCATTTTTCTAGATTCCACATATATGCATTAATATATATTTGTTTTTCTCTTTCTGACTTACTTCACTCTGTATGACAGTCTCTAGGTCCATCCACATCTCTACAAATGATGCAATTCTGAGGAACCTTTTATGACTTTAGAATAAGGGAATAATGGAAACAGTGTGATGATTTAGAAATACTAATATATGATAGAATATAGACTAGAATGTATGGGAGACAGGAGATACTACAGGGGATACCTAATTAGGGAATTCTTACTACAATCATATCAGAACAAAAATTGTATAAATTTGGCAGTGAAATAGAAAGAAGGAGAAAAAAATGTGTCCTTGATATTTAAATAAACATTAAAGAAGAATGAAGACTCAAAATAAATACAAACGTTTAGGATTTGAAACACTATTTAAGTGAATAGGAGTAACAGGAACAGAAAATTCTAGAGCTAGAGAACTTGGATTCTGGTTTGACTTAGGGCTTATTAAGTTGATCTGCTCCTAGAGTTTTTTCATCTAAAATAAAATAACTGGAATTTAGAGTATTAATTAAATATTTTACACCACTAATATTACAGCTTTTCTTCATAACACAGCTGTAATATATTTTGAGATACTGTTATGGAGACAAACCTCTAAATACCTTTATGGAGTATTTATTACTTTTATCAATATTTACTTGGAAGTAAATAATAAACTATTGAGATATTTCATATAATGTTGCCTGCTAGTATTTATCTTTCACATTCCATTCTCCTCTCCTCAACTAGATTATAAACTCTTGTGGGACAATGCAATCATTTTAGTCATGGTAAATACTTATGAAAATAATACATGTGATAATTTTGGCACTCACAATTTTTTTCAAAGTCATGTAATTTAATGTCAGTTCAGTGTATAATTAGGGAAAAATGGATTAATTGTTGCACACTGGACTAAAAATCACACACAGGTGCAGCTCAACTAAATCAGACACTTTAAATCTAATGAATAGTGATTCTCATGTACATGATGATATCAGTAATGTTAGGCAATTCTATCCTTGGCAATCTCCTTGGACATGCATCTATATAAATTAATTTTTTTCTTGGGAAATATTTTAGAACTAATCATAAGGTAAAATCCTGAACAAAATGACAAAGAACTATGCAAAAACTCTGTGTTCTTCATCTAAAACTGACAAAGTTTAATATTTATGATGTGGGCAGTGTCTTCTCTTTTCACAAACCAATACATAGGAAAATACCTCATGTAACTATCACTGCCAAAGGAAGGAATGCAAATTATTCCATATAATGATGGTGAGATTAAAATATTTTCCTACATGTGAGCAATAGTGCCTCTTACACCAGGAAACCCAAATCCAATACAAGTTTGTGAAAACAACAAAATCATTTTCTATACTTTAAGGAGACTTACAGTAGTCCAAATAATTGATAAGCGGCATCAGTACTTCTAAAGTTGATTTTAAAGACATTATCACATGAAATTTTTCTACTTCACTTTGTAAACAATAAAAATATTTTCATGAAAAAAATAATTTATGATTCACTTATTTGAAAGAAAAGTGTAAAGTCACCAAATGTTTTCAGTGTGAGTGGCAGATTGATGATTAATTTGTCATTTTAAATGATTCCAAATTCCTTGGTATCCCTTCATTGTACTCTAAAGGACATAAGCACAGGACTCTTCTAATTCTACTGAAAATTGGCCACTGAAAAGAACTTCCACAAATCACACTTCAGAATATGAGTAAAACTTAAGCTTTAGAAACTGTTTCTTATACATCTCTCCAATTGTCAGTTAATGCCAAAGGGAATACAACTCACTTGAAGCAAAGTAGTATATCAATCAGGCTATAAACATTCTGCTTGTTTCTGCCATTTGATACATCACCACCACCACTCACCCTGCCACCAAAAAAAGAAAAAAAAATGAAAGAAAAAATTATTGCTTCCAGCTGTTAGCACATTCTGCCCCTTGCCCTTAAAGAGCACATATGCCCAGTAATGTGAAACAGAAAATAAACATGACATGAATGTAGTAATTTGAGATTCTGGTATGTAAATACTATGAAGGGAATTTAAAATGGCTTTGGTAGGTAACATAATTAATCCATTTGTCATCTGTATGTGGACCAACTAAAGAATGTTCTTATAAGGCATCTAGGAAGGCAGAGCAGGGAAGGGGAGACAAAAAGTTGACTAGTCTTAAGAAATATATGCTGTCTTTGTGGTATTTGTTAAAACCAGATATTGACCATAAGAACCCGATGCCTTCATTTAAGGCACATCTTAATCATATGTACAATAATTGCCCTCAATAGATTAATGAATAAACTATGTGGAACACATCTATACAATGAAATACTATTCAACAATAAAAATGAATGAGCTCTTGATTCAAGCAACAACATGGATGAATATTAAATGTATTTTGCTAATGTCTTCAGAAATAAGTTACAATAAGATTGGATTATAACCCCTCAAAGTACACATATATATATATATATATATATATATATATATATATATACATACACACACATATATCCATGACAGCATACTGCTATAAATAAAATATTAAATAAAAAAGAGGACAAAAAGGACAAATCTGCTTTGCAGAATGATTACAAATGATAAATTTAAAAATATAAAGGGAAATAGAAAATCACTATTAGTATACTAGATATTCACAGACAAGATCCACTGATGAATGCAAAATTGGAGGGCTGGACTTTAAGAAGAGGGTGGTTTTGTAGCTTCTAAATATTTTTCCCCAAATACTTGCTAATTACTGTGGTTGTCTTAATATATGCCAATAAATAGTTTTATATTCTTTCTTCCAGGAGGTAAAATTTAATTTCCCTCTTATTGACTATAAGCTGGAGCTGGACTTAGTGACTTTTCTTTTAAAAACACAATAAGAAAGGAAATAATAGTAATTTTACAGTGGAGAAATCTGGCAGACCCTACCTTATCCAAGTGATCTGCATTAAAATCACCAGCAACAAATCATGTTGCTTTAATGTACCTCTTGATATAAGGAGCACTAGAATTCAGGAGTATTCCTCCAAAAATCCATAACCCCAGTCTAATCCTCAGAAAACTTAAATAAATCTATATTCTGGACATTCTACAAAATACCTGACCAGTACTATGCAAATATGTAAGGATCATGAAAAACAATTAAAGTCTTAGAAACTTTCACAGATCAGAGGAGACTAAAGGAGATATGATGATTAAATGCAACATGATATCTTAGCTTAGATGCTGGAACAGAAAAAGGACATTAGTGGGAAAGCTGTAGTATGGAAGATAAACAAATAAATATAAATGATCCAACAAAGAAATAATTATAAATCATGAAGCTTGAACTCAAGATTCCATACCAATCCTGCTAACCAAATCACTTTTACTGTCTTCCCATTTTTAGTTAATGGAACCATAATTTCTCTGAATTCTGTAGGTTATTTTCTAGATGTTTTCCTTGATTCCTCCTTTTTTCCAACTACTCCATCAGCAAATTTCCTTAGCTCTAATTTCCCAATGTATTTAGAATTTAGCCATGTCTCAACATTTCCAGTACCGATACATAAATACACATCATCAGTGTTTCTCATCTGGGCTACCCAAATAGCCACCAAATTGTTTGCCCTAATTTTACTCATGAACACCTATGATTAATTTTCACATGACAGAGTAATCTTTAAAAAATTTAAACCATTTTGCATACACCTAGCTTAAATCTTTTCCAAATCTTGCCTTTAAACCAAAAATGGACATCTTTAACATGACCTATAAGGACCTACATGTCTGCCCTCTTCACATATCTCCCATATCAACTTTAAGCACTTATTATTTGGCTCTTTAAAGTCTATTTACAATGAACTTCTATCATATCTTCAAACATAACAAATGTATTCCTGAATCAGAGCTATTGCTTCAGCTATTCCCTCTGTCTAGAATATTCCCACCTCCCATTTCTCATGGACTGCTCCTTCTTGTATTCAGACTTACACATGTGGCTTCCTTGGTAAAGTCTTTTTTAACCACCCAGTCCCTCCTACTCTCTATCACGTTAGTTTCTTTATTTTCTTCATAGCACTTACTACTCTCTTAAAATAAATTATTCCATTTTTATTATTTTATTGCCCACTATAATATATGCTTTATTAGAGCAGCAACTTGGAGTGTTCTTTTGGTGCAAGAATAGACAAATAGTGAAACAGAAGAGAATAGATAGTCCAGAAACAGACAAATCTACATGATCATTCAATACATGACATATATAATAGCTCAGTGCAGCAGGGAAATGAATGATCTTTGCAAACAGTGGTGCTGAATTAATTAGCTATTCACATAGGTAACTAATGGGGTACATTTTCCTTCATTTTTATATGCCAGTTCTAGATGGAATACATAATTAATAAGAGGATTAAGACAATTACCCTCTTAAAAGAAATATAAATATCTTCATGATTTGGAGTAGGTTATAAAGGCCTATATATAGGCCACAAAAGCACTAAACCTAATCAAATATATATGTATATTTAAGAAATAATTAACTTATATTTATAAAAAGACACCATTGAGAGAGAGGAAAGTCAAGACACAGAATGAGGAAAAATGTTTGAAATACAATTATTTGTATGACAAAGAATTTTGCTTAGCATATATAAATAGCTGATACAAATCAAAGTCATACAAATCAATATATAGAAGGCAGAAAACCCAATAGAAAAATAAGGCTAAGACTTGAATAGGCATTTCACAGGAGATAATTAAATTGTAACTAAACATATGTTTGGATCCTCATATTCCTCAGTCTTCAGGAGAGTTTCAAATTAAAACTATAATTTTATACCACTATATACACTGGAGAATGGCTAAATGGAAAAACAAAACCAAAACTGAATATAACAAGTTTTACAGGGGTGTGAAACCTGTTCCACAGGTATACACACTCCTGGATGATATATGTTGTTTTCAATCATTTTTGAAAACTACCAGACAGTTTTCTACTGGAATTGAACAAATGTGTAACTTTGACCAATCAATTCCACGTCTACATACATACCCCATGTCTACATAACATACTACATATGTTCACCAAAAGATATGAGTAAGAATATACATGGCAGCACTATTTAAAATAACCCAAAATTATAAAAAATCAGATCCTCATTAGTTACTGTATAGACAAATACATTTGGTATATTAATAAAATGAAAAACTATACAGAAGTAAAAATGAATCAGCTACAACCAAATGCAAAAATATGGATGCATTTCACAAAAAAATATTGAGACAAAGATATCACACACAAAAGAGCACCTCTATACTGTTATGTATAAAGTTCAAAGACAGCCAAATTATTCTATCCTGTTTCAAGTTAGGAGATTAGGTTAGTTAGGAAGTTGGGTTAGTATTGATAGCATTATGAGAGAGGTATCTGAGGAGCTAGCATTATTATATATTTTGAATTTGACATGTTTACTTTATGAAAATTTTGTGCTTATTTTATAAAATATTATTCATGCACTATATAAATAATAACTACAATAGTACAAATAATTTCACAATAAATTTAGGATTTTGCCCCTGAAGTTTTATATCAGAACAACGTTGTTAAACATTTAATTTTTTTTCCTGTGAATATATTAATTTTGCTGTAAAATTCTCATTTGTTTAAAATATCAGAATTATAAAAAACATTAATTATGGATTATAATTATATTATTCATACAAATTATCTTTCACAAGTCATTTTCCCCACATTCTTTAAATATATATTTATCTTTTATAAAATATGATTTGATTGCTAAAAAAATAACTACTCGGGAATATATCCTTAATGCAAATGTATTTCTTTCCTTATATGCGTCTGTCTTACTGTTTGTCTTTCTGTTAAATCCCTTTTTTCAAATGCTCTTATATTTGCTCATTTAAAATGTCTATTTTGACAGAAAAACCTGGTTCTTGAAACAATTCATAAATATTAAATACAGATAAATGTATAATTAAAAATTTTTAGAATGTTTTTTCTACAACATTCCAGAACAGTGACCAGTAGAAGACTGACTGTATACAATCACAATTATGGTTTATTTGATAAACTCTATAAATGAAACTAGAATTTATCTGTGCAGTTTGATTTAAATTATTGATAAAGTAAACAAATAACTAATAGAATAATTGTTATAGTAATAATAATGTCTTGTATTATTTTTCTTTCATTTAACCTACTTTCAGTAGGTCATAATTAGGGAATAATTAAGGAAACCTCGGGAGGGCTTGCTTGCTTTCATTTAGTTACAAATTATGGTTACACAGTAATCTCAGGTTAATGTTAAAATGTTCACCTAGAGATAATAATTATACAACCATCCACTGGTGGTTATATTTCCACTTCACTGATCATTTAGATTTGGTCATAATATATCAGAAAGGAATCATGAAGAATAAGTCATGCCAGCGATACAGAAAGAAAATATCTGCATTGTCTTACTAAAGACAAATTACATCCATACTATACCATGGCATTTATTGGCATCATTTTAATAGTGGCTATCGTTATGACTTATAGTATAGAACCTAAAATTTTCTCAGCCTTTTCTTTTGTTTTCAATGAAGAATATACTGTGCCTTCTTATGCATGCTATGATAAGCTGGTAATGATAATTGGCTCTAATTACAGGTCAACTTGGGCAAATTCCATCACCGGTAATTGAGAAACCAAAAACATTAAGATGAAGCTGATAGGAAAAAATCATTATAGTTTATTTACACCAAGATCATCCATTTCCAGAGTATACTAAATGAAAAGGAACATGTACTTGGAAGAAATTTTGTCAGTTTATCATTTTTAATTAGTTTTTTCCTTGAATGCCTTGCAAAAGATAAATGAAAAATAAACTCTTACCTGAAGTTGCATTGCAAAGTTCTAGAGATTCTTATTCTCAATAATGTTTCTAGATTGTAAAAGTTATTCTGTAAGTTTTCTTTCATGATTTTGTCATTATAACTGGTAAAGTTATATTTTAACTTTCATGGTTTGTCCTTGCACCTTGATGGCAATATTGATATTATTTCCAGATTTTCTTTTTCTTGTAAAGAACAGATGTATGTATAACTTAGCTGTAAGTAATGCTTTATAATATTGTCCAAGTATACATCCTTCATACACAATTTCTCCCATCACAGGCACAATCTAAATCCTGGAGTAATCCTAAAGAGTAAAATGTAAGAAAAGTGTGCTTCTGATTTTGTCCTGCAGAGATTGCTCTTGTTTGATCTGTATATGCCTAGAAAGTTTCTATTATCAAGACAATTTTGTAGAGAAAATAAAAATAGTATTGAGGTCATTTTGTTATTGCTTACTTATGGATCACATGGGATTTCTTATCTGATTTGTGCTCCCTACCATAACATTAAGCAAACGCCAACTTTACCCTGGCTATGGGACCCAGACTGAGTATATTAGTGTCATATATTTCACATGCAGTTGTGTCAACCAGAACTTCCTCCTTAAGCATTAAGTAAGCATTCATAAGCTATATTGTGCAAAAATAGCAACATATTCTAAGACATACAATTTTATAATCAGATACTCCAATGACAGAGTAGAGGGGTGAGAAAGCATATCCTGAAAGGTTTGGGGCTAATAGTGAGACAAGATTCACAGCAAGCATAAATTGTATTTCAAATTTTTTTTTTTTTTTTAATTCAAAGGAGTTTTGCCTCCTGCTTCATATTATGTATGTATTAGTAAAGATATAAAATAAAAACAACAATAAGTTTTCTCCTGAAAAAAGCTATCTACAAGTTATTTCAGTAAATGGCCAGGTAGTAAATATGTTTGCCTTTGCAAGTCACATGGTTTTTCATCATTGTAGTGAGAAAGTAACCAAATCAATATATAAACTGATGAACACGGTTGTGTTTCAGCAAAACATAATTTACAAATTAATACGTCATAGAACTAGCTGTTTGATTGTAATTTATTGACTCCTTTTCGTGGAACTCTGATTTGTGGAAACCTAAACTATAGTGAAATAGTCCAACAAAATTTATATTGAAAATTTCAGTATCCTGCAGTATTATTTTATGATAAATAACTGCAGTTCTTAGCCATCCCAATCCCACCCCCCAAACTGAAAATATATTCCACTGTTAATATTTATTTAGAACTCTACTGCTCAGTTTTTAGTTGGGAAATATGATGGAAATAGTAAAATTGCACAAGAATATGAGTTTCAATTTCTACAATATTGTAGAATTATCAGATGTAACCCAAATTAATCTAAAATACTGTGAGACTGATTTTAAATATATTTTATAAAATTAATCTCAATGCATTATAGATAAGCCTTGTGAGTTTTAAAAACTGGCAAGGAACCCAGTTTTTATGTAAACTGTAACACCTGTTTACTGTAATTTTCTGTAAACATCTAAGCTTTCAAATGCTGTTTGAATCCGTCTTAACATCTTCCTTCTTTCTTTATTAATTAATGTGTTGAAAGAACCATTTGACAAATGGTATTTTATATTTGAAAAATCATGATTTTATCAGTTGAAAATTATAGCTTAGCAATTTTGAGAGTTCAACCAAGATGGCAACATGGACTAACTTGACAAAGCCAATCAAACTATACTCTTGGCCTAATTAAGCTGAACCTCTTAAACATCTTATATTGTGTTGGTTTACTGATAAAATAGATAAAATAAGCTAATGTTATACTTCCTTAACATTTTGGAATATGAAACTGGTAAATTTCTAATGAACAATATTGAATCATACTTTTGACAAAAATTTTACAGCACTAATTATGTCATATTTTAAAAATTTGAACATTTCCAAGAGCCTTAAATAACTTAAAAGTTAAAACTTTGGAATAATATAATATTGGGTTAATTAATGGATAGTCATTATATAGATAGATAGTTCCTAATAAAATGGAATATTGAAACATTGACTACTAAGCAAAATTTTAATGTTATGTACCTTTGCTTCTTAAAGTTATATGCCATATTTTCGGGTCATGTTAATTTACATGATAATGTTTGCCAATATTAGGTGGTCAAGAAGGTATGTGAGTTATATTAAATAGAAATTTATTTGTATTCATGTGCTTTGCTTTCTGCTAAATCTGACCGTATGGCAGTCACTTTACAAGCACTCACTCAGATTTCTAAGTGAAACACAAGTTAATTACTTTGTTACAATTATATTTACTTTATTATGATTTCCGTCTTTTGGATTAGTACATGATAGGTAATGGGAATTTTTTTTCTAGTAAAAGCAGAATCATTTTGTCCCATGGAAATACAGTGGAAATTTGGTTCAGTATTTTAACATGCATAGTGAAAGATAAAATCTGTGTATGTCTAACAATTTATAGAGGAAAGACTTTAAAGTTTTAAAATTATACTTTACAAAATATGCAGGTATGCTAACAGTAATCGCAAAGACTCTTTACGCAGCTCAGAAATCACCCTGAAACATCCTAGGAAACAAAATGACAAGCTCTAGCTCTAGCTTTATCTCCTTCAAGTGGAAGCACTTCGTGTTCACAGCTCCCTAGATTCACAAGGATACATCAAAAGAGAAGTTTAAACACTGAAGAAGAAAAGATCAATGACCTGGAACATTTGAAGGCAATGGCATCTGTCCAAAGTAAAGGACAGCGCAAAACATGGACAAAACAAAACCAAGTTCTTTTAAAGCTTCAGTGAGCTGCGAATATAAAGCTGATTGACATTCATGTAATTGCTGGCCCCCCAAAAGAGAGGAGGGATATTTAATAAAATAATGGGTAATTTTTCCCAAATTTGATGAGAACTCCAAATCCACAGATACAAAAGGCTAAATTAAATACAAGAAGGATAGTCATAAATACAAGCACACTGAAATATACCTTAATCAATTTGCTGAAATTAGTGAAACAAAACCTAAAGCAGCTGGAAAAAAAAAAAAAAAAAAGAATGAATGCATACAGAGGAACAAATAATAGGAATGTCACACTTTTCAGAAACTGTGAAACTCAAGACAATGGAACAGCATTTTGGAAATGTAGGGGAAAAAAATCAACCTAAAATTCTTTATCCACTGAAATATTCTCCGTAAATAAAGGCAAAACCAGGTTGATTTCTGACCTACTAAACTAAATTAATGTATTCTCAGCTGACCTGTTCCCAAGTAAATAAAAAGGAACTCTGTCATGTGGAGGAAAATTATATTAGACAGAAAAGTGAGCTATAAAAGAAATAAAGAACCAGGAAATAATAACTCTTCAGATAAGTATAAACACAAGGTTTTATTTTTGGGTTTTTTTGGTTTGTTTTCATGACCTAAAACAATCATTGACAGTGTGAAACAAAACTTAACAAGAAAATTTGTGATTTTATAATATATACTGAAGGTACATAGTCATGTTATCTAAAAGAAGAAGGAGCAAAAATGGAAGCATATTCTTGTACATTCTTAAATTACATATGAAGTAATATATCAATATAGAAAGTGGTAAGTCAAAGATGCATGTTATAAGCCCTAGAGCAACCACTAAAAAGAAATAAAACAAAGAAGCATAGTCAAAATACCAAGAGTGGATACCAAAAGGAATGCCAGTATTACCCAATTCATCATAAGAAGGAAGGATGTGAGGGAAAATGGATGGGGACAAAAAACTGATAGAATACAACTCAACCATACTGATAGTAATATTGACTTTTTTCCCTAGCAAAAATGCATTTTTTAAATTAATTTTTATTGGAGTATGGTTGCTTTACAATGTTGTGTTGATTTTAAGTAGACTAAATACCAAAGTTAAAAGGTACTGATTGCCAGAATAAATATTAATTTTAAAAAAGCACATCTCTACTCTCTCCAAAAGAATCACACTTTATATTTACAGACGTACGAAATAAAAATAAAATGGTGGAAAAATATATATTGTGCAAATGCTACTCAAAAGGAAACTTATATGACTATGTTAATGTTAATATCATAGGGCATAAACTGCAGAAAAAGGAATATGACCAGATATAAAGAATAACATATTATGATAATAAAATTGTCGATTCATCAAGATAACAAAAATGTATGTTTCTGCATCAGAAAACAGAGTTTCAAAATATGTGAAGCAAAAAAAGGACTGAACTGAAGGGAGAAGTATAAAAAGTCTATAATTATAGTCTCAAATTTCAACCCTTCTTTCCCAGAAATGGATAGAACAAGTAGATAGAAAATCAATGAGGATAGAAAATACTACTCTAATACCACTGAATATACTAGACCTGAATGGCACTTATACAACATTCTACTCAACAACAGCCATATATATATTCTTACCAAGAGCACATCTAATATTCACCAAGACAGACCACATGAATTATAAAAATCTCAAAACATTAAAAAAGATTGACATTGTGCAGAAAACACTCCACAAACACATGGAATTAGACACAAATAACAAAAATAAAGCTTCAGGGGTCGAATCAAAATGGTGGAGTAGGAGGATGTGGAACTCAGCTCCTGTCGCGAACACATCAAAAATAAATACATCTACACATGGAACAATTCTCACTGAAAACTAACTGTACATAAGCAGAAAGACTCCTGTATAACCAAGGCTGTAAGAAAGATTCACGCAGAATCAGGTAGGAGGGGAAGAGAGGTGATCAAGTCGGGACCTGTGCCCTTAGGAGGGGCCTCACAGGAAAAGTGAGATTACATTGGCAGCAACCTTACCTGCGAAGTGAGATATTCAAGCCACATATAGGGTGCCCCAGGCCTGGGGTCTGACAAAGAGAAGGCAAGCCCCCTTGGCTGGTTGGCTACCAAGTTTATTCCTCTGGATTTTATGGCAAAAATGTAAAACAAACAAACCACATACACACAAACAAAAACAAATAACTATGAAGAAATCTATTTGTGTCAAATATTAAACTTCCCTCTCTGGGTACAAATTCTATTCTCCTGTTACAATTATTTAAAGATTGAAGTCAGTCAATTCCCCAGTTACAAAAACTCATTCCTAAGTAAGGTATTTATACCACTAAGATGTAATGCTGTCAATACTTATTTTCTTAACATCATAACTTTTGAAAGGATAGTTAAATTTTCAAAGGAGTCAAATCTTAGAACTAAAGAAACTGGTAACTATCGACATAAGAGTACCAAAAACTAAATAAGCCTTACTTGTGAAAAGGGGAGCCAGTTTCTCTTCTAGGTCATTTAAAATCCCATCATGGCGAAACTACTCAGCATCTCCACCTGTTCAAGTGGCTCAGAAACACCTAACAATTGACAGACAGATGTCTGCATCTGCAACTACGCACTCCCATATGCAAACATAATACATTTGATTACGTTGTATTATCCCAAGCTTAGCACTGATTGCAGGTTATATTCTGAAACCACTCTGAGCAAACTGCCAGAAAAAAATGCACTTCATTATAAAGGGTTTAACGCAGGAGACTTTTTAAAGTTAATTTTTATTGAGTTAACAGTAAACACAAAATTAAAATAATCGATTTAATAAAGTTTATGTTATACTGAATTAGTTCTGCTAGTAACTAGTGTGTGATTATGCAAAAGTATCATTTCCTCTCTGGATATGATCTTGTCATTTGAAAAGTAAGTAAGAAGGAGGAAGATTCATTTTAAATCTATACTCCAATAATTTATGTGTAATTTTTGCACAGTCTCTGAATGAGTGGGGATGTGGTTGATGAGATGCCATGAAATACAGCACACACGTGGAATACTTTCTCCTTCCATTTGTTTTAAGGAGAATTTAAGTTTTATTATTTATTATTCTAATTTTTGGGGGTAGAGCGTGAGAGTAGGAGCTTGCTTTTATTTGTCTAGTAAGAAGCAGTAAAAAATTATGGGTTCAGCAAGAGTGTCTAATAAGCTTCTGAACTAGGGGATCAAGAGATGAAATCCCTGCATTTCAATTTCTAGTCTTCTTCGGATATAGAATTTAGAGCTTCAGAATTAAAGGAAATTTTTTAAAAAAACAATATCATATGGGAAATTATATGAACTGAATTTAATATTAATCCTTAGTCTAGTGTTTTTTTATCTTCCCAGTAAAAATCAAGATAAAATATGTTAACATCTGAGTCTTAAGAAAAGTTAAGTAATATATTTGTACCCAAGATAAAACAATTAAAATGAAAATAAATATACAAAGATTGGATAATGTAATTAAACAAAATTCATTCTGAAACAACATCGAAAAGGCCAAATAATTTTTTAGAGCCAGATTTAAAAGGTAGAATGAGAACATTAGCGAAGAGTGAAGGAGAGCTTGTCTTAATTACCAGCAATTTTTAGAAAATACATGCTTGTGTGGAAATCTCTTAAAGGTCTATATTCTAAGAAAACAACAACACAATCTGTTGTTTATATAACAGGGAAACTGATCAGAGATGGAGGGTACACACATGGGAATATTTACTCTCAGAAGAAAATAATCATGTACTAGCTGGGGAACAACATCTGTTCAGCTAGCTGCTGACTATCAGTTGTGTCACCCAGGAGAGGAGGAAAAGCCTCAGGGAAACAAGTAGCATAGATGTGGCTTGAGTCAAATTAGCAAAGTGGTTACTTTACAATAACAAGGATTTATGACATTCAAGTCTTATGTTTGAAATTAAGGTGTTTTTCATAAGGTGAGGAAGGAAAAATCTATCAATATTTGACCAAGAACAATTGCCTAAGTATCTTACTTTAGTTTTGCATCAGGAGCCGTGGCTAGGACTCATATTTTTTGGATAATCCTAGGACAATTTTGTAAGGTTTCTGCAATGATCCTATTCCTTGAAATTGGCCACGCCATCCTGTGTACCTAAAACCGACAGTTAATTCGAAGCAGTTAATCCTAAATTTAAATTCTGTATCAGAAATTCTTTTATTTATTTAGGAGTTGTTAGTATTAAACTTGTCTAAATCATGCCACTGCTTTAATACTTTTATTCCAAGTGATGTACATGACTATCTTCATTTCCTGAAGACCCACGTTTAATATGCAAATAAATCCAAAAATAATTAAAAATTCATATTATGCCTGTATTATACATATATATCAGACATGAATGAATAAATGTAGTGGAGAATAATAGTAAAAATATAAAAATCCATGTCTCCATAACCAAGCTTTACCAATAACTATGAGCATCACAATGTTCCTATTAACAATTGCATGTGTTCCTTAAAGAAAAAATTATACTAAATTTTGTTTTCATCCGCATACTCTTTAAAAATAATTTTTCCATATTAGAATAATAGTTTTGATTTGTGGGATTTTATACTTCACAATAAAACAACTGGCAGATAGAATTTATCAGTTTAAACACAACTGACACCTTGATGATGCATTAAACAATACAGCATGAGCCATTGCTCTTTTACTATTTGAATTAATCATTCTAGTAACAAAATAATACCAATATAATCATGATAGCATGAATGTAGAAGCAACCTTTATATCACAAACTTAAGAAGACTTTTTTTATTTCAAAACTAAATGCTTCTGTGTTATCTTTTTTCCTCTTATTTTCTATATTTAACCACCTATATTTATGAGTAAACATATAGCTTTCTTTTTTTAATTAATTTTTCTTGGAGTGTAGTTCACTACAATGTTGTGTTAGTTTCTACTGTACAGCAAAGTGAATCAGCTAAACATATAAATATATCCCCTCGTTTTTGGATTTCCTTCTTATTTAGGTCACCACAGAGCATTGAGTAGAGTTCCCTGTGCTATACAGTAGGTTCTCATTAGTTATCTATTGTGTATATAAGTCCATCCCAATCTCCCAATTCATCCCACCCCCCTCCCCCCCACCTCCAGTATCCATATGTCCATTCTCTACATCTGTGTCTCTATTTCTGCTTTGCAAATAAGTTCATCTGTATCATTTTTCTACATTCCACATATAAGCGATATTACACGATATTTGTTTTTCTCTTTCTGACTCACTTCACTCTGTATGACAGACTCTAGGTCCATCCACATCTCTGCAAATGCACAATTTCATTCCTTTTTATGGCTGAGTAATATTCAATTGTATATATGTACCATATCTTCTTTATCCATTCTTCTGTTAATGAACATTTAGGTTGCTTCCATGTCCTGGCTGTTGTAAATAGTGCTTCAATAAATTTAGGGGTGCATGAATCTTTTTGAATTATTTTTTTACTCTGGGTATATGCCCAGGAGTGGGATTGCTGCGTCATATGGTAGTTCTATTTTTAGTTTTTTAAGGAACCTCCACATGTTCTCCATAGTGCTGTATCAATTTACATTCCCACCAACAGTGTAAGAGGGTTCCTTTTTCTGCACACCCTCTCCAGCATTTATTGTTTGTAGATTTTTTGATGATGGCCATTCTGACCAGTGTGAGGTGATACCTCATTGCAGTTTTGATTTGCATTTCTCTAATAATTAGTGATGTTGAGCATCTTTTCATGTGCCTCTTTGCCATCTGTATGTTTTCTTTGGAGAAATGTCTATTTAGGTCTTCTGCCCATTTTTTGATTGGGTTGTTTGTTTTCTTGATATCGAGCTGCATGAGCTGTTTGCATATTTTGACATACAAGATTAATCCTTTGTCAGTTGCTTCATTTGAAAATATTTTCTCCCATGCTGAGGGTTGTCTTTTCATACTGTTTACGGTTTCCTTTGTTCTGCAAACATATAGATTTCTTTCAGGGACTACATGTATGTGTGTAAAATAAAAATATATTTTCTTTTAGATCATTCTGAAATATATTGAATTCCATATCTCATCCATTACTTCTCTTTAGGGGAAGGGTGTCTTTTAATCATTCAGGAGAAGCAATACTCAAAGACAATAGCAAACACACACAAGAAAATATAATCTTTTTATCCTTCAGAAAATTGAAGTTTATTCATCAGGTGATGGTTGTTATACTTTTTTTATTAGTTAAGGGATGAGGGATTTTATAAAATTCCATGTGTGCCTGTTTTTAAGCTATTGTCTTTTAGCTTCAAACCCACTCTTCTAGGCATTTTGTGATGCTAGGGCAGGGACTTGGCAAACCACATTTCGCCTTTGCGGGCTGGCTCCCTGTTATACCCTGCCATTTGGGAGGTGCTAGGAGACGAGATTAGTAAGCTTGAGGAGGAAAAACAGACCTGTTCCTGAAACCTTCACAGAAGCAATAACTATGCACCAAGGCAGTGGCTGTTCATTCCAGTAACAGCCGTTGGTTTCAATTTCCAGGATTTTTTTTTCAGACTACCAGAATCAGCAACATTGTGCCCCTTAAATTACTAGTCTAAGCCAAGCAGTGACCTCTTCTTAGAAATTCATGCCCTGGTTCCAACTGGTATTTCCTCCAATCTCAGAGATATTAGTCCAGCTGGTGAGGACCTGTTCTTCAGAGATCTCAGTCCCAGCCCTGTGGGTCCCCTGCTTCAAAATCCTTTGTTCTCTTTGTTCCCACAATTGTAGGGATAGTGGTTCTTCCATATGATTATCATCTCTGTGATACCTCATTACTCCATTTTTGAAGCTAATACATGTTTAAACATTTTTTATAATAAGTCCTATTTGTTAAAATACATGTCATCATTTTCATGTTTCTGAAGTAGACCTTGACTGAGGCACCATAGTTAAATTTCCTTAAGAAGACTTTCAAAAATTAAGATGTTTGTTTTTCACAGTAATGTGGCTTCAGGTGAGTTTGACTCTATTCTACTGTAACCATCAGTAAAAATACTATTATGGTTGTTCTCGTTCAAAAACCAGTTTCTCTGATCCTTTTAAATTTAGAAATCTAAATGAATGAGAAAGTCAAAAGATTTATTTGTGATTTTGGGACTGGGACTTTGATGGGATGATTTCCCCTCTCAATTCTTACAATAAAACATGTCACAGTACATACAGATTATAAAATATAACGCATGTCTAAACACTGGGAATAAAGAAGGGCTGACAGGGGAACTGATGTTGTTCACTGAGTACTGCCTGTTTCACAACTACTGTAATTCTCTCATTTCCAAATGTGTCAACTGCTTTTAAAGTAAGAAAATCGCTTTGTAGCCATTCTGTTATCATATTTGTAAACAATCTTAATTAAATGGCATAAGCACTTTTAAAAAATGTAGAATGTAGTACTTTTAATAGATGGTAGGTTACTTCCTTCAAGAAAAATGAAAGAACAAAAAATCTCTTATTCTCTCCATTCCTATATATTTTGTGAGTAAACCTCTGGAGTTCTTTAGAAAAAGGAGATTTACTTATTTACACTTTGTCCATTCAATACATGCTAATTAACAGGCCCAGGAAAGATATTATTAATAAGAAAATATTGAAAAGGCCAGTAGTGTCATTATTTTCCTGAGACTAGAAAATATTAAAAGGGGAGAGGACAAGAAAAAATATTCAAACCAGGAAAGACTGTTAAAAACTTCAAAAATGGTATTAAGTAATATAAGAGTACAGAAGTCATACAACTCAGCATATCATAATGATAAAACAAGATTTTCTGAACTAGTAAACATGGGAATTCATGGAATTCATATATCTTTTGTAATGCACAAACACACACAAATACACACATTTTTGACATAATTGAGTAAGATGAAATGTATAACCTATGACCCAGCTATTCCACTCTTTATCCCATAAAACCTCATTTTCCAATGAGCATACATAATGGGCCTGAAGCAATATCTATAATAGCCTTAAAATGGAAACAACCCAAACATCCAGTGGAAGCAGTGGAGGGGATAAAAAAGAATTGTGACATATTAATACAATGAAATACTATCCAGGAAGCCACAAAAGAGAACGCATGGTATGATTTCACTTGTGTAAATTTTCAAAAGCTGGCAAAACTATATTGTTTAATTCTAAAAAGATAGAGCAAAAAAAATCCTTTCCAAATCAGAGAGTAGTTATAATTCTTTATAATTCTTCTTTCCAGTATGTATTTATGCTGTATATACTATTAATGTAAATGTTATCTTCAAAATAGAGAGAAAGCATGACAGTCACAGTTCAAATCGTATTTTGTGGTTGGATTTCAGGATAGTGCATGTAACAGGGGAACACTTCCTTAAGCCAAACATCATTTTATGACATTAAGTAAAAGCAAAGAAAGGTGGGGTCATGAATATAACAGGAATGTTTTATTACAGCTTATTTAATATATAAAACAACTCAGATTGGAGTGACAAAAACAATTTTGTACTTCACCCTTAGTGTTCATGACTCAGCTTATTTTTTAAAAATATATTGACTTCTAGTGTAATGTGGAAAATGCTAAGTATTTGTTAGATTTGAGGTTATTATATGGCAGCTGTTATAGTTTCTAAGTAACACAAGAAGTTTTTAATAGTTTCATTACTTGTTAGAAAAATTTGTGCATATACTTAATTGGATACGTTTGGTACGCACTTTATAATGACTTTCTTTTGTTTTGCCATTTCTTTTGTAATGTTGTTTTGCATTTTTTATTTTAACAGGGAAGGTACAAAGATAAACGAAAGCAAAAGAGAGATTTTAACCTGTTCATGGACAGGCTAGACTGAAATTCCTGTGTAATGAGCCATGTGTTCAAGTCACAATTCCTGCTGTCTCTTTAAATAACACAAAATCACTGAATTTGAAATTGACCATCGGATTGACGTTTCTGTCTTTGTCTGTGTCTATCACAAAACTTACAGTGGACATTGTGAGTTTGTGTGAAAGTTACAGTGGACTTCCCTGTGAGGAGAAAAGAGCTTTAACAACAATAAAATATCTAGCGCTGTGCTCCCTTCATATATATTATACATATATACATAATTTTTTTTTACTCTCAAAGGCAACTATGTTTCATCTTAACACAAGCATAAGGGTTTCAAATAAGGAATACATAATCTGACTTCAAAGGAATTGCCTAGAAGAATGAATTGAAGAAGCCTAGCAGAATGTCAGATATATAAAAACCAGAGGATATCATTTTAAGAACTTGAGAAGAATAAAATTAATTCTATTTCAAATTGCTTCCTAACTGTTTCTTTGGCATTTCCTTTCTTGGTATCTGAGCTTTTATATCACAGTGTATTTTATGTTTGTCATACAAAATGTCATTGTATAAATGATATCCCAAGAAAAGGACACTTTTCATGTGTACAGAACTTTGTATTTAAGACCATTCTTTCATATATTATGCAAATTATCAAATTAACTTTAAGAAGGGTTATTAACTTTATTTATATGGCGGAAACTAAATCTTAGAATATTTAGCCACATAATTATTAGGTGCTGTACTTTGTAAGCTACAATACCCTAAACACGTCTGTCTTGTCCTTGGAGTAAGAAGTCATGGGCTTGTGTCTCAAATGCAACATTCACTAATACCTAATGCGTGAATAAAGACTAAGTGAGAGTCCGGGACAAGAATCCATCTCTTTTGACTTAAGAGGCAATGCTGACATTTGCAAATGATTGTGTTATGTAAGATTTTATTTTATCAGGTCATCTTTGGAATGATCACTGGAAAGGAACAAGGTCAACAGCTGATATACTAATTAGCCATGTTGGGAATCTGTGACCCCACTCTTCTATGAAAGAGTCTGATGGACTGATAGGGCTGAGAAGAGAGCTCAGATTCGCATTTGTGACTGTATAGCCTCAAAATTGCTTTTAGTCTCCTGTAACTTTTCACTTCACAGATGCTGTAGTAATCTAGAAAAGGAGTAATTTAGGAAACAGATTTAGAATTAAATTTAGGGGCAGCATTCTGATTACATTTAGGATTTATAATATGATAAGGACTCATGATAAAACCAAAATCAGAAATAATGCTGAATGTGTGAATAAGATTTTCCTAGTTGCTGACTGTTTTGGTTAAGGGTAGATGTTAGCAAATATGTATATCCTATGATCTTCTCACTAAAGTATTTACATTGAAATATTTCAATCTTTAAATATATACATTTTTATCTTTGAAAATATAATTGTCTATGATGTTCAAATTTTTTATGGAGTTATTTACTTTTTAATTATTAAAGCCTCTAGATAGATACATCACAAACAGAAAAAAAAAAAAAACGTGTTGAGTCTTTCTCAGAATCAACCCTTTAGGCTCCTAGATGAGCTAGTCAGTCTTTATAACTTGCATGGTATCTTTGGGCTCTGGATTTATTGAAAATATATTTAATCATTCTAATGTTATAAAAAGTCTAGTGTAGCATTCATGATGAAAAGTTATTCATGCTTATTCAAATATATTTGAGACATAAAATATATTGCCTTATTGATAAATATATAGGTACCTCCAAGTATCCATGATAATAGAGATGTATATAACAAAATAATATTTTGATTTAAAATTGATTACATGCAATATTTCATATTGCATCTATATTTTACTTATATTTGGGTGAGAATGCTGTCAATTAAGTTGATTATAGAATTAGCTCATAGTCAAATTGTGACAGGGAGAAATGAACTCTAAATAAGTTAGTAAAAGAAAGCAAGTCTGAACTAAACATTTTGCTAAAAACAATACACAAGATTGAGAACCTTATGGCTGTAAGTTTAATAATTATAATAATAATTATAATCATTTGTACTGATCATTTACTGAATGCTAAGCACACCATCTGAATTTTCTTATCTTTACAGCAACACTACAAGATACATATTATTGTTTTTTCAATTTACACATAAGAAAAGCTTAGATAGGTTACATAAATAGCTTTTGGTTACAATAATAGTGAACGGCAAAACCAGGATAAAAATCCTGACTCCATATTCAACCATGACACTTTTCTACCATGTAGTCATTTATTCATTGTATTTATTGTATTTAAATAAAAGTATGCCTCATTAAAATTCAAGGTTTTAAGCACCTCTGTCGCTCAAGGGGATGTGGTCATGTAAACACACATTTGTATATTCTACTTTGAAGAACTGTTTAAACAAGTCCATGTAGGTTTAAAATAAAATAGAGTTAGGGCTTCCCTGGTGGCGCAGTGGTTGAAAATCTGCCTGCCAATGCAGGGGACATGGGTTCGAGCCCTGGTCTGGGGGGATCACACATGCCGTAGAACAGCTAGGCCCGTGAGCCACAATTACTGAGCCTGCGTGTCTGGAGCCTGTGCTCCGCAACAAGAGAGGCCGCGATAGTGAGAGGCCCGCGCACCGCGATGAAGAGTGGCCCCCGCTTGCCGCAACTAGAGAAAGCCCTCACACAGAAACGAAGACCCAACACAGCCAAAAATAAATAAATAAATTTATTAAAAAAATATGTATATATAGATATATAATAAAGTTAAAATCACTTTATAAACAAAGATTTGTTGCAGCAATCCACATTTTAAGTAATTCTAATTTACATATTGAGCTATCAATTTTGGTGTCAATCTATAGTGGCCAAGTACTCCCCACCCCCGTTTCCTATAGTATGGCCATAGCCATGTAGCCACGGAGGGTGATTGGGGTTCAGCACCGGCTTTATCTTATGTATAACAGAAGGCATACAAGGCAAAGAAGAATGTAAGTGGGATTGAATTTAAAAAATTAAAATTAATTAAAAGCTAGAGGAAGACTGAAGGCCTGTGACAAGAATAAATCAGTGTTTTTGATCATGAGACCTTGCAGAGGCTTTGCTGCTATTATAATAGAAAAGTGGCACAAGCGATTGCCTTCAGAGGCCTTGACAAGCTGTGATATACTCTTTGGGTCCTGGCTTGTAGGAGAACGTTTGACGTTTATTGCAGCACTGCAATCTTCTTTCTGCCCATTAAAATGGGAGAAATGAAATGATTCCTCTACTGTGGCTTTTCTTAGAAGCATCCTCTACATTCTGTAGACATATGGACATTATATATGAAATGGCTTAGAAACTGGAACATAGTAAAATATAGACTAACTGAAAGCAGTAGGAGGTTGAGATCTGTATGATAGCTTTCATGTTTGAATCATTTGGTAGCTTTTTTGATTAAATAAACTGTAAAGCTATCTACAGTTCTTAACATAGGACTACAACTAAATATACTATTTATGAATATATAAACTTTCATGTGTAGTTTAATTAAACTTTTTTCTACCCTTATAACTTGTTGAATGTTACTAATTAGTAATTACGAGAAACAATGAAAAACAGGGATTGTGACAAAGGTAGATATCTGTAGTTATCTTTGCAATTACTGATGTTCTTTCACTTCAGGTTTTCTCCATCTCATAAAATGATTACAAAGTAAATTTGGCGTTGGATTCAGACACATCTCTAGGCATATATCATTAATTTCCACAGGAACTATCACTATAATGGTATTATTTTTCTTTTGCTGTTTCAAGTGTGCTGTGATAACTTTGTCTTGAGAAATGTTAACCATACAATTTAAGCTCTTTAACTAGGCAGCATCTTTGATTACTTTACTGTGGCATGATTTCCTGCCCCTCAGGACCAGTCACTGAGCCAAGAACAAGTTACATCACATAATTAAGCACATATTCTGCTTATGCTGCTCTGTGAAATCATCAGTGGTTGCAAAATAATTACTAGTTTTCTTAGATATTAGCAATACTCGTTAGTATTTCCAAATACACTATTTTCCTGATGGAAATTTTTTTAATGTTCAAGTCTCTATTTGTCAATTTTTTTCCCAGTAAAATGATCACAAAGCTAAATAAAAAAATTAATTTGTAGGTATTAGGAAACTAAATTAAATTTTGATAAATAGTTTTATACAGTAAATGTGATATTAAATATGTAGTGAACCTGATGTGGCATTTTATCAATAGAAAGAGCATCTTACATATGCCCAGTAACAAGGACCAGATATGTGCTAATAGTCTTTCACAGCTCATCTTTGTCCTGATCAGATTTTGACCTCTTTAACCATACTCACCCATAAGAAATCCTGTTTTCATCATGTTCACCTCAAATACTACTATTGCTAGTAAATATTTAGGAGCTATTCTTAATTGTGATTTGTTCTTCAAACTTCCCTTATTTATCTCTGCATCTATATTTTGGAAACTCTTCTTCCCTACATAAGGAGAATTTCCATTTTTGCAAGGGGTTTATCTAAAAACAAACAAAAAATAGAATAATAAAAATATAATAAAATATAGCAACGTTAATAACAACAATAAAAATAGTTCCTTTCATTTACTGTGGGCCAGGCATGGTTTTATGTCAGTGTTTTATGTACGTTATATAGCTCAATTCCCCAAGATGTAGGTAATGGTATTATTCCTATTATAAATGAAGGAAAAAAGCTATAAAAAAGGCTAAATGATTTCTCAAGGTCTCAAAAATGAAAAACAGCAGAGCCATCATTTGTACCCAGGTTGATCACTTTCCAAAGAAAATGCTATTAACCAGTTAGCCAAAATGCCTCCTCCCATTCATATCATTTTCTGCTTCAAGTCCTAGGAAGGGACTTAGCTCCTATTCTCAACCAAACAAGTCAATTTTTCATATTTTACGGACCATACAACAATTTCTCCCCTTTCTCTATATTTCCAAAGCTTCAATTTTCTTCATTTGTCACCCTCACCTCCATATTCAGAGGGGCGATTCTAATAAGTCCAAGCCAATGAATGCATGACATCCTGGAGACTAGTTATTGGTCTAGGTTTAGTCCTCTGAACTATGTAGCACCAATCATGTGGAAGGAAAGAATTTTTGTTACTCTGGTTTTGTTTTGTTGCTTATTTCAGAGAATGCTGTTTTTCTGTCTCTCTCTCTCCTGAAGAACATGATAAATGAAAGTATGCCCTCCAGTTGTCATAGGCAGCCATTTTTGACTATGACAGGGACCAGCAATGGGATGAAGCCAACACAGACAACTGCAGAACAAAGAGAAAGAACTAGACACTGATGGTAGTCTTGATCAGCAAATCATAAGAAGCGTGGAGCCCACTCTACTCCTTTTTTCTTCCCATTCAACTTTTTCATCAATTTCTAGTAAATATTTTATTTTTAACAAAATTCTGAGAGAGCATTAAAAATGGCATCTTTAGTAGAATAAATCCACGTGGTGGATCAAAATTTCTCATGAAACTATAACATTTTGTATTTGGAAAATCCTTATTTTGTAGGCTGAATGAGGTAAGGTTCTTGGCAGGAAGATGTTAAAAATAAGTTAAGCTATAAACCCATTTTCTCAGTATAGCCCTAAAATTACCTAGCATAATAGCTCTTTTAGTCTCAGATAAGTCTATAGCTTCAATAACCTTTTTAATGAAATTTCAAGTAGATAAAACCAATTAACAGGTTTTTTGGTCGCTCCCAGCAAAAGAAAACTAATTGACACCTGTGGAAACTGTTGCACAAAGAAAATTCCAAACTTCCCTGGGCTTCATTTTATTAGAGCCTTTAGCACAAGAACAAGTGAGGATACTCAGCACATCTTCCTACTTTAACCTGAGTACACTTGATTCACTGGCATTTACCATTGGTCACCAAAAGGTTATATATATATGTGTGTGTGTGTGTGTGTATTATATGTATATATCCAGCATTTCTATATATTATATATTTATATATATATATTTATATATTCAGTGTATTATATGTATAATATAATAGACATATATATCAGAAAGAACAGAGTTTAGATGCTTTCTTAAAGTGGCACATAATAACTCTGCTTCATGGCTTATTTTTAAACCATTTCAATTTGGAGATTTTCTGACATTAGGACTCAGAAGCACCCTAAGTGAGTGTAAGATTAAAAAAAATTGCTCATTTAATGTAAAATATTTTCTTATTCTTTGTTTAACTACTGCCCTGTTACTTTGCACTGACCTTTTGTTCTTCTGGATCCTGTTTCTTCTCTTTTTTTCCCATTTGGACATACTATTTGTATTGCACTCACAAATTTCTCTAAGTCTGTTATTATCACTCTGCCTAATGTCTATTACACTTCGTGCTGTGATCCTCACTATTTACCTGTATCCAAACTCTGGCTCCTCAGGGCTTCTTTTGACATTGCCAATCCTTAATGTTGACTTAGCTATTCCCAATCTGGCTGTTGCTACTCACAGCCCAAGACACCCTCCATAGACCTCCCTATCTAGACACAAAATATTTCAATCATTTTGAAAGTTAAATAATAATATTTTTTTTTTAAAAAAGCAAATCACTTCTAGATGAGATAATGGTTAGCTAACTCAGTTGCCATTCTTGATCACTTAAGCTATACTAACAACATTATGTTTATGAACCTAAAGTAGAGATTAGGCCAAATAGGAGTACAGACAGTGCCTACTTATATATTTTTAAAGTTACATTTGGAATAAAAACAAAGATATGTGTGATAAACAATGCTAGCAATTGATGCTTAATTTGACATTTGTTTTGCCCTGTAAAGTGAGACCTTCATATCTGAAGGTTTGGTTTTAGAAATGTTACCTATAGTAGTTATTCTTGATGTCCTTGATACTTCAATTCTTAAAAGTTACCTTCTTGGCCTTTTGTCCTATCCACTTTGCCTTTTCTTTCTAAATAATGTGCTTTATCTTTTTATAAGATCAATAGACAACTATAAATTTTTCCTCTTATAAATTGTTAATATATCCTTTCATTATCAGCTATTTCCTTATGACTTTATTATAATTAATAATTTAATTTATAAAAGACCCCTTCTGAGTTTCATATTAAAAATATGCTATAGTTAAAACATAATAAAATAAACATTAAAATGGAATAAAATATTAAAAAGCTCAGCAAACTGATATCAATAAACCTGTGTGACAGAACTTGTCTCCCCCAGGAAGCTGAGAAGGAAGGCAATCTGTAATCACATTTGGTTGTTCCTTATTTTCAAAGGCAGTTGCTTCTGTTTATATGGTTTTTGCCTTTGTAAGGTTCTGTTTTTTTTTGACTATTATTGGTCATTCTGTCATTTTGAGGGATGAATGGAAAAACATTTCAGACTTTAAAATATCTGAATGGAGAACTGGCTCCTCAAACAAAATAACATTAGTAAATGTACTTAACAACCTTTTAATAGCTAAATTGGATGACTCCATGTCTGGCTTTATATGACTAGATCTAATTTAACTGATGCCTTCAGCATAATTAATCAGATAATGCACTTTAGTGAATGCTATCATTTCATGTCTTGATGACAGGGCTAAAGAGACTGGTTTTGGTGTCTTGGGGTCTTGCTTGTCATTCGCATGACCACATAGTTTTATTTTGCTTTGTTTTTTTTTCAGATCAAAAATACTATGCTCTTTAAATTGATATGTGTCAAGTTTTAGTTGATAAATGAGATGTTTGATATTTGCTCCCCCCTTCACCAAAAAGAAGAAATCAAAAGTAAACAATTCAGAAAAATATTGAATGACATGAAGGAAAAAAAAATCCCAGGGGAAAATAATATTAACATATTCAGGTTGTCTATAAAAATTATGGATACTATATTTTTGCAATGGAAAACCACAATTAAAGATATAGTTCTGAACTGTAAGGATAAGTTTATTTATAAATTTGTCCAATGACATTTATTTGTATAATTTGAGATAAAAATTAAAATAGACAAAAAAAAGCTTCACCTACCAAGCTAATTCAAACATCCAAATATTAGATCACTGTTTTTTACATACATATCCCTCATTAATCACTTGACTACTTCTTTACTCACTGTAGTGTATGCCTGATTTCATATTTTTATCCTTGAATCTCCATTTTTACTCAGTCTTGAGTATCAGAGCATCAGTATCTTTCCTGCACTGTTTGATAGTCTGGAAACAAACAAACAAACAAAAACTGGAATTATCCATCCTTTTAATTACTAAATAAATAAATGTAACTGAAAGGTGATAGATATATGTATATATATACGTCTACATATATATCTATATGTATGTGGACTATATATATATTCTTGTGCCTCTTTGGTGGTAATAGTTATATTAAAGGAAGACTGAATTGAAGAGGAGAGCTGCAGATGACTGATAGGGTGAAATTTGCCATAAAGACTAGGAAGCCTGACTTTTGAAAACATCTTTCAGAATAAAGTGAAAGAAGATTGAAAAATTAGTGGAAAGGTATTTCAATGTCAAGATTTTTTTTAATAATGGTGTGTTTTGATTTTTTTTTTTAGAAAATTACCTTACATGATCTGTGAAAAGCTAGCCAGCAGATTTTAAAGTTAAATGCAAATACAGCCGAAAGAGTCAGGGTTAAAGTTTGGGCAGTTATTTAACATCCATGAAACAGTTTACCAACTCATTGTTTTTCTCTTCTTAATCACTTGTAATGAAATAAATACATATAAAAATAAAAATTTATATTGTACTTCATAGCAATCTTTTTTATGTTCATTAACTTGTGTAATTTTCAAAACAACCTTCTGAGATAGGTATTATGAAAAAACAGACTCAGAGGGACTCAGATATTGAGTAACGATTACATAAATCTACATTACAACGATCTACATCAGTTTTGTGTGATACTGTGTAAAGGTGATTATATTATGATCAGGCTAAAGATAAGCCCTACTCCCACCAAACTAAATGTTTTTAATTAGGATACATATACAAAGGGTGAAATCCATGAAAGAATGTAAGAAAAATAAAAGATTAACATAAAATTCAGGAAAATATTTATTCAGCAGGAGTGAAGAAAGGGAATAAGGCAATGAAGGAAAAGTATATGAAATATATATATATATATATATATATGTATATGTATATATATATATTTATTTATTTATATATAATCCCCTAACCAATGCAAGTTTTATATTTTTGATACCAAGCACAGACTTTTGGACTGCCATGTCATTGCTATCATGTATTTTACCCTGCCTTATCTCCTGTTAACATAAATAAATGCTAGGTGACTTCATTCTAATCTCATGTATTCATGCCTACTGAAGAATATAGTTCCAGCAAGGCCTATCCTCACTTTCTTTTGAAATATCAACTTCTTCTTTTCTCCTGAGTCTTCTTCATATTTGAGATGAATTTTGGCCTACTCCAGATCTCAGTCTTTGGTTCACTTATATTCTCTATCTACTTTCACTTGTCTGAAGATCTCATCCAATCTCATGGCTCAAATACTAACCAGAGGATGATATCTTACAATTTATGTTTCTAGCCTAGTCCTCTCTGCAAGCCCCATGCTTATTTATCCAACTGTCTATTTATACTCATTGTAAATTTATTTTGTCCAGAGATGAACTTCTGACCCCCTTCTCAGTCAGTGCAACACCACTTGTTCTCTTCACCAGGCAAAATATTAGCATAATCTTGATTTTATTCTTTCTTTCTAATTGTACATCCAATATGTTACTAAATTCCATTGTTTTTATCTTCAAAAGATATCTGGAATCCAGCCAGTTTTTTCATCCATGCCAAAACCAACCTGATCTGAGCCCCCATTGTTGTTACCCCAGATAATCACAATGGCCTTCACTGGTTTAACAAAGTCTATTCTTTCTCTGCTTCACTCTATTTGTTTTTTTAAAAAATGAGTGTGGCTCTATTAAAATATATGTAAAATCAAGTGATTGACCAGATCAAATCCTTCAATGCATTTATATATGATCCAGAAGAGAAACCAAATTCTTTATAATGCCTTACAAATAAGGTAACCATATAATCTATTATCCAAACAGGGATATTTTTGAAAATGAAAAGGGGGCCCAAGTCATAATTATACTAGTCAACAGGTGTGAACTAAGATCGTCTTGGACAAAACTGGACATATGGTTACTCTACATCAAAGGTCTTATACAATCTGTTCCCCTGTTACTCCTTCAATTGAATCTCTTTGTATTAACCTTTTTAATCACTCTATAGCCATACTGGCCTCCTTGCTTTTTCTCCAAAATGCAAGGGACACTTGCACATTTGCACTGGCTATTCTCTTTGCCTGAAACACACAGCTCCAAGATACCTCATGACTCATTCCTTTATATACTTCAGATCTTTTCTCAAGTGTCATGTTTTATGCCAGCTCTTTCTGACCAAGTTATTTAACATGTCAACTTAGTAATACTTGTTATCCCTCTTGCTGCTTTATATTTCCTCCATAACATTTATTATTATTTGAAAACTGTGTATTATTTTATTTATTGCTTGTACCCCTCCATTAGAATATAAGCTCCATTTGGAGAGAGTTTTTTTTGTTGGTACTTTTTTTTCTTATCTATTTGGGATTTAGTTTTATAAAGAGGTGTTTTTTTTAAACCTTAAACCTTGCATAAGCTTGTGTGGATTTTGTTTTCTCTCTCCCAAACCACACATGTCTGAAAACTCTTATGTTCAAGTCCACGAGGTTTGGCAAATGCCTTCAATACCTGCTTTACAGACTATGACTGACTTTAGTACCAACTCATGAATAGAAGTTGAAGATGAATAAGATGAAGATGAAGATGAATAAGATGATGTTACATTAAAAATATTTTTCAGCATATCTTAATGCTTTAAGTGAGAGATTGAGGGAGGGGAAAATGTCATTGCAAGTATTCAGTCCAACGTGTTACCAGGAAATGAAATTTCCAAGATAGGATTCTTTTCTTTTTTTTTTTTTTTTTTGGCTGTGTTGGGTCTTCATTGATGCCGGCGGCCTTTCTCTAGTTGCAGCGAGCATGGACTACTCTTTGTCACGGTGCGTGGGCTTCTTGTTGTGGTGGCTTCTCTTGTTGTGGAGCACAGGCTGTAGGCGCACGGGCTTCAGTAGTTGTGGCATGCATGCTCAGTAGTTGTGGCTCATGGGTTCTAGAGTGCAGGCTCAGTAGCTGTGGCGCACGGGCTTAGTTGCTCCGTGGCCTGTGGGACCTTCCTGGACCAGGGCTCGAACCCATGTCCCCTGCATTGGCAGGTGGATTCTTAACCACTGCACCACCAGGGAAGCCCCCAAGATAGGATTTTAAAAGTGACTAAATCTAATAATTTGTTGCCTTGTGCTTCAATTTGATCTCATTTCCCAAATGCCTCCAGATGTATAAAGCTTGAGGATATATTAAATCGAAATCAATATTCATGTTATCTCTTTAGGCATAATTGAGGGAGCTAGGGCATTAGGTGTTTTCTTAATCTTTCAGATTATTAGAATCCTCATTGTGTCTCACATTTGTTCAGTTCTCTAGTCTAAAAACTCCTCAGACTAGAGTAGTACCAGTTGTGCTGATGCCTTCTAAGAAAACTGTACTTTTTGCCTGTTGTTCCCTACAGGAGAAAGACTAACTTATATCAGTAAATAAGCTATTTTATATGAGAACTATGCCATAATTTTTCACTTTAGCAGATGGCAGTGTCCAAAGTCTCTTAAATGGAGTTTTTTTCTGTTTTTATCTCTACCTCTTCTCTCTTCATAATGGATCAATGTATTGCCTTGTCCAGATAAAAGAACAGAAGCCATGCCATTTACTTAATTATGTTTTATCTAGCCATCCTTTTGGGTTAAAAAAAAAATCCCTTGCATATAAACTTAGGAAAACAAACATAAGAATATATGTCACCGGGGCTTCCCTGGTGGCGCAGTGGTTGAGAATCTGCCTGCCAATGCAGGGGACACGGGTTCGAACCCTGGTCTGGGAAGATCCCACATGCCACGGAGCGGCTGGGCCCGTGAGCCACAATTACTGAGCCTGCGCGTCTGGAGCCTGTGCTCCGCAACAAGAGAGGCCGCGATGGTGAGGGGCCCGCGCACCACGGTGAAGAGTGGTCCCCACTTGCCGCAGCTGGAGAAAGCCCTCGCACAGAAATGAAGACTCAACACAGTCATAAATAAATAAATAAATAAATAAAAGAACGTGAATTTCTAAAAAAAAAAAAAAAAAAAACTAATTAAGTTTAAAAAAAAAAAAAAAAAAAAAGAATATATGTCACCCAAATTTGGATACCAAATTTTGACTTTAGCTAAAGATGCTCTGTGACATTTGACAATGTTATATTAGCCTCATTACTTCTTATCTTTCAGAAGATATCTTCTAAAGAAATGATTACTGTATCATGAACAAAACATTTTCTATATACTCATAATTAATTTTGATTGTGTTTCTCCACCTACATATTTTCTTAAAATAATAGTCATTTTACGATGGATTAGCCCAGGAAGAAAAAATAATTATTCTTGTCTATGACATGTCTTAAAAAGATGTGTTGGGCATCATCAGAAAATCTACAAACAACAAATGCTGGAGAGGGTGTGGAGAAAAGGGAACCCTCTTGCACTGTTGGTGGGAATGTAAATTGATACAGCCACTATGGAGAACAATATGGAGGTTCCTTAAAAAACTAAAAATAGAATTACCATATGACCCAGCAATCCCACTACTGGGCATATACCCAGAGAAAACCGTAATTCAAAAAGACGCGTGCACCCGAATGTTCATTGCAGCACTATTTACAATAGCCAGGTCATGGAAGCAACCTAAATGCCCATCAACAGACGAATGGATAAAGAAGTTGTGGTACATATATACGATGGAATATTATTCAGCCATAAAAAGGAACGAAATTGAGTCATTTGTTGAGAAGTGGATGGATCTAGAGACTGTCATACAGAGTGAAGTAAGTCAGAAAGAGAAAAACAAATATCGTATGTTAATGCATGTATGTGGAACGTAGAAAAATGGTACAGATGAGCCAGTTTGCAGGGCAGAAGTTGAGACACAGATGTAGAGAATGGACATATGGACACCAAGGGGGGAAAACTGCGATGAGGTGGGGATGGTGATGTGCTGAATTGGGCGATTGGGATTGACATGTATACACTGATGTGTATAAAACTGATGCCTAATAAGAACCTGCAGTATAAAAAAACAAACAAAACAACTAATACTAAACTTTCATTGGGTTATTTGTATGGAAATATGTTAATATAAATGTTTCAGACATTACATGAAATTTCTAAAAATCTTATATTTGTATTTGTATGGAAATATGTATGGAAATATGTTAATATAAATGTTTCAGACATTACATGAAATTTCTAAAAATCTTATATTTGTATTTGTATGGAAATATGTATGGAAATATGTTAATATAAATGTTTCAGACATTACATGAAATTTCTAAAAATCTTATATTTGTATTTGTATGGAAATATGTATGGAAATATGTTAATATAAATGTTTCAGACATTACATGAAATTTCTAAAAATCTTATATTTGTATTTGTATGGAAATATGTATGGAAATATGTTAATATAAATGTTTCAGACATTACATGAAATTTCTAAAAATCTTATATTTGTATTTGTATGGAAATATGTATGGAAATATGTTAATATAAATGTTTCAGACATTACATGAAATTTCTAAAAATCTTATATTTGTATTTGTATGGAAATATGTATGGAAATATGTTAATATAAATGTTTCAGACATTACAGGAAACGTCTAAAAATCTTATATGTTCTGGTATAATGTTATAAGTAATAATCCTAGTTATTACTTTAAAATGTATAGCTCAGAAATAACTAATTTTCTTGTCAACTGCATTATTATGAACTTTCATCAAATCTTTAACCATGGTCATTTTTAAGTCTTTTGTCATTTACAGACAGTTCTGGGTGTACTCTGATGATTTTGCAAATATGTTCCTATAAAAGAGTTTCATCTTCAAGAAATTCATGGAAAAGACTCTGACAAGTACAGGTTTCTGGTAACTGACTGTACTGCTGAACTGAATGAATAAGCATTTTCAGAACTCTAATGAAAAACTGATGAACTCATAAAAGTGCTAACAAAAGATCAAGATGAAAAAAAAGAAATTAATTACATGGGACTGAGTGAACTGATGAGGATGAGTATAATTTTTGTGACTTTCTGTCTGAATTAAAAAAAAAAAAATCCCACAAGGACTCAGAGGAAAAGAATATACAAATCAATTTTCACTGCAAAGTAAAGGAGCTGTTACAGTGGAGGATTACTGGACTGAATGTCAATATTATGACATAGTATAAGTGTGTTTCATGTTTGGTAATTGCAATCATTGTTGCTTTTGTTGTGGTCATCCATGTACAATGCTTGGTGTCAGTCTATCTATCTCTTGTAAAAATAAAATACAGTGTGTGTGTGTGGAAAAAAAAAAAAAAAAAAGAAAGTAGGCAGGATTTATAAATTATAAGTAATTATAAACAACTGTTAGGCAGCTATGTTCATTTTAGTGTTGGTAATATTGGAATGATAATTATGTCAACATTTAAAAAAAAAAAAAAAAAAAAAAAAAACTGAGTCCTCACCCCTTATGTTCTATCCCCTGCCTCATCACTCTCCTCTACACTCCTGGACTTTAGCAATTCCTTGGATGCCCCTCCTCTCAGCTCTCCATGCCTCTCTCCATGGTCTTTCCTCTTCCTGACATTTCTCCATCCACCAACAATTGCTCTCAGGTCCTATCCACCTACTCACTGGAGTACTTATGTGCCTCGCCCTTCGGAAATGTAATATTTGTTGAGTGAATGAATAAATGTTTCAAGAATTTTACCTCTTTAAAAAAAAAAAAAAAAGAGATATACTTTAAAAAAAAAAAAAAAAAAAAAAAAAAAGATGTGTTATAACATCCCATTGTTAATGTGTTAAATTCTTTAAAAATCAGCTGTCTCTAGTTTCAAAGTTTAAAATACTCAACTGTCAGAGAAGTACAATTTGTTATTTTCTAATTCAATATGCAGTTGGAGATATTCCCTACAGGCATTACTGTTCCTTATTGTATGGTTTAATCCATATAAATATCTATTAATCGTCTGATATTCAAATGTTGCCTAAATATTCATACATATCCTAGCATTAATTTATAATATATTGTCTTTACCTTCTTCATCTCACATGTCCTAAGAAATTTGTGAAAGTCAAATATTTCTGAATGCAGTATTATTTGATAGAAAGAACAAGAACCTTGCATTCAAAATGACTAAGCTATTCTTATTGCCTCTCATCTCATAGCTATGTAATTTTTGAAAATAAAGCATATCTTCCTCTGCCTTGCTTTAGATCTCTGAAAATGGGAGTTATACTTATGATCATGAATATTTGAACCCAGTAGAACTCGTGCAAGTAAAAAAAGAGGACTTGTTAGTAGGAGGAAGCATTTGAAGATGTCTCATAAGAATGGGCATGTGGCTGAAGTTCCAAATGGACTGAAATCAAGTCCTAAAGCCCTGTGAAAAAGCCAGCAAGTCACTCAAACTTTATATTGTGTGTGGTTCACTCTTTCTTTTTCTTCAACTCTAGAGAACTTGTTGACTTACAAGTTCACATGGGCAGGAAAGTATCTTTAAAAAAGTCAGTTTTAGAATTTATCAATTCAAAAATATATCTGAACATAAGCTAAACTTTTCTTGTTTCAATTTCAAATTCCCAGTTGATAGACAATTGTTGACCCATTTTTATTCAAGTGATCAATCACTTGGGGACCAATTTCCAGGGACCAGAGTATCAGCGTCAAATTGTACAGAGCTGGTTTCTGCTGCAAGCAAATGAACAGATGGAATAGGGTAAGAAGAGATATTTAAATGGTAAAGGATGTCTGGTTTTTAAATAGTTGCTCACTCTAGTCGGGGAGCTACTATGAGAACTGAAAATAGTAGGTATGGGGTCTGACTAGTAGTTGATACTTACATTTACTTGCACCTAGAAACTTTGCCATTCCGGTGAAATGGTATAATCATTCTTTTAGCAGTTATACAGAACTAGCAAACCACATATTGACACAAGCAACTTAATAATGCCTTATAAAATAGGCATCAGTGAATGGAGTAAGAATAGGAACAGAATACTATATTAGATACAGTGTGGTAGCTGAGAGGACCTTCCTTGCGAGAACATTTGAAAAAGCCCCTGTGAATACATAAAACAATTACTTATTTGTAGGTGTGTTTGAATGGATTCTGGAAGTCTTATGGTATTTCATAAATGATATTGTTGTACATGCATCAGGATTGGTGAAAGTAATTTGACTTCCAGATTAGTTTGGCTAAGAAACATGTATCTACATGGGTAACAATTACTGTGATATAGAGATTGTTTATATTATCAGCATCCAGCTCTCATCTTTTTAGGCAGTCAACTAAACAACATTACACAAATCCTCTTGCTTCAAGCTGGAAACATGTGGCTATGTTCTGGACAATGGTAGAAATGATATAGGAAAGGTCGAACCTGGCCATATAATGTACTATATGCCATTACCCTCTTGGTATGTCTAGGTTTTGGGGGGGCCTAGAAGTCAGCAGAGATGCAAAGTACAAGAAATGTCTCCCTAGTTCTCTGCTTATAACAGTCACCCAAGGATACTACTCAACAAGGAACATCCTGGCTTGTATAAAAAAATAAATCTTTATTGTGTTAAACTACTGAAATTTGAATTGCTTGTTTCCACATCTAACATTCATCCTGGCTATTATAGAAAGAGTTCAATATAAAGTAGATTAAAGCTCTGAGATATTAGAACAAAAAGGTAAAGTGATGGAAAATATGAGCAAAAATAAAACAGAACTAAAGAATCAAAAGAGAAGATCTAAAATCTGACCAGTGGGATTTCCCAGATGGGGGAAGAGAAGAATAGGGTAGGAATCATCAAAATATGATAATGATGATGGATGATGATTATGATGATGATGATGATTTCTAGAAAGAATAAACATTTCTCTTAGAGAAGAACTAGTCTCAGAAGAAAAGAGATTACTTGGCATGCACTATTTCTCAAATTTTTCTCAAAGAAAAAAGGAAAACAAAAATCTTCAAAGAGGAAGATTAGAGATCTAGCAATCAGAGGTTATTATTCTTCCAGGGAAGGAAGGCTCCTGGATGCAGCCAGTACCAGATCTAGAGACAGCTCATCCATTTTAGACGGGATGATGGGTGGCTAAAGAAGGGAGGTTATTATGAGATAATGGACTTATATATTATCTGATATACTAAATGTTTTGAAAAAATATTAATGGACATTGGAGCATTTGGGAAAAATTGGTAAATTGTACAAAGAAAACTAGGAAAATTAAAAAAAAGCTAGAGCTATTAATTTTGGGGTATATGTACAAGAAAGAAATTATTATAATATACTCTTCAACTGAGAGGAGAATGTTATTTGCATAGTCATAATAATATAAATATTCATTATCAATTTACTAAAAGTATGGCATAACTCATGTTTTGTGGGGAGGTAAAATTGTGTGTGTGTGTGTGTGTGTGTGTGTGTGTGTGTGTGTGTGTGGAGAGGATATTAAAGTGAGCCAACACCCTCAATTATCATACATAATAGGGAGTCAATGACTGATGTCTAAAATCTAAATTAAGAAATAAGCATGTAAGCAAGTAACTTAGAAAAATGGAAGTAAGTGCCTGAAGATACATCCAGAGAATTAAAAAGGTTGTGCCTGGGGAACAAATTTATGTACTGTGTATGAGTATGACAAATGACTCCTATTTTTCTTATTAGCACTAATTTATTTTATGTTCATGAATATCTTTAACAATTGTTTAATTCAATAAAATATCCAGATATACATGGAGTGGATTGATATAGACTGGATTTGTTGTTTATTTTCAGTTATAGAAAAATATGTTCTCAGTATTAAAACCCCAATTATAGCCCACATATAACCCCAATTTAATGTATCTGTCTAGTAGGTTTAAATGATAGAACCATAGGGAGTATATATTTTGTAAAGGGGAATACAACCCTTTATTTTCTTTATTCTTTGGGTGAAAATCACATTCAGACATATTTGGTCATAATTATTCCTCACAGTTTTTCACTTAAAAAGTCACTAATTTTCTGAAATGTTCCAGATCACCGTCATTAAATAAACTTTCACCCAGTTCAATCATAGTGCCTGTGATCAACTTTTTGTTCTAAACTAAGCAACAAGTCTTCATCAGAGGTGTAAGAAAAGATGACCTGCAACATACAGATTCAGTCTGAAGTTTTGAAAATCCAGGTGGGTAAGATCAATGGATTCACTGCCAAAACCAAAATAAACAAACAATTTATTTTAACCACCAAAAATTTATTTTTCTCTCTTACCAACACCTTATACTTTTCATTGAAAATTACTATGGAGAAAAATACAAAAAAAGTATCAAGTACTCTATATCCCCCCAAAACATGTACTGTTAATATTTTGGCATATTTTTTTCATTCATTTTTAAACTTTGTAGAATTATATTGTGCACATAAGTTTAATCTTTTTTCCACTAAACATCATAACATTAGAAATGATCTTTACGATAACAACTATTTTTTAAGTTTCACTTTAATGACTACAAGATCTTTCATATCAGTAATACTATTGTGTGTTTTTAACAATTTTACTTAATGCTCTACATTTATTTTTTTATACCTCATGCAATGTTGCATTGAATATCTTTGTATACTAATGTATTTTGGGATACTTCACAGAACAAATTATCACAAATGGAATTAGCTCATTTTTAAAATGATAATTGATAAATACTTCCTCAATCCATATATCTAATTACTAATATCAAGACAGTTCCATAAGCATGCTTCAATGGTGGTAACTGGAAGAACATGGGACACGTCATCAATGGATACTACTTTCCCATATATTATAGGTTTAATTGTGTCCTCAAAAAAGATATGTTAACGCCCTAATCTCTAGTACCTCAAATATTATGTTATTTAGAAATAGCATTGTTGAAATATAAATAGTTAAGATGAAGTCATACTGGAGTAGGTTGGGTCCTTAACCTAATATGACTGGTGTCCTTAGAAGCATAGTGAAAGAGAAACAGACACATAAGGGGAGAATGTCATGTAATTGTGGAGGCATCGATTGAAATTCTGCAACTACAAGCCAAGGAATGCAAAGGATTGCAGGCAAACCATCAGAAACTATAAAGAGGAAAGGAAGGATTCTTCCATACAGATTTCAGAGAGAACATGGCTTTGCTGACATCTTAATTTTGGACTTCTAGCCTCCAAAATTGTGACACAATAAATTTCTGTTTTCTTAAGACATACGTACTTTGCGGTAGTTTGTTATGGTAGCCCTAGAAATCAAATACACTATACAAATTACACACTCCCACACATATGTATACACGTACACATACACACAATCTCTATCCAACCTTCCCCTAGTTTACTCTTAGTACTGTCCTATTCATTTGTCCTTCTTCAGGAACTTTTCTGTCTATATTACAAATCCAGATAAATTCTTCCTATTTCCATCTTTGATCTGATCTGCCTCAGGCTACCAAGGACACTGCTCATGCTGAAGTTCAGCTTGCTTCAAAACCTCCAGATTTTTCCTACCTTAATTAGTTCTAGGGCATCAAGTCTCTCTTTATATTTTCTGATCTTCTAAAGAAAATTCCAATGTCTTTCTTTTACTGATCTCTTTATTTACCCTCTCACCTTTGGATATTTTTTCTCATTTCCCAAACATGTATTCTAAATGTATATAAAAACTCATTGAATCAATGTTCTAAAAAAAATCACATTTACATTTTTATTTTTTTCAGCCCCTTTCTAACAAAGAAGAAAAATATTTATATAAAGTTAGAAGTGATATGGGAGGCATTAGTATGTTTATTATGAAAAGGACTTTTTTCCACTAGTAAGGGAAAATATGTTACAGCTACTAGGAATCAGTGCTGAGCTTATTCAATGAGTTACAGTTTGGATTAACTTGTTATTTACATTGGAAGCTTTCATTTTTTTCAACTGAGATGTTTAAAGATGATTTTTAATAATAAACTGCCACATTATTCATTTTAGGTGATTTATAGCAATGTTTAGAGAACAGAGAAAGTTGATTAAAATAACTTGCTGTTGTATTGGTCATCCTGGCCTATAAATTTTGTGGTAGTTTAATTCCTTTTGTTTAAATTTCAACTAAACCTTCAGTTTGCTTGAAAGAGTGGTACAAGGAAAGGGAGATGACATCCCCTCTATAAGTATTATCAGACTACAAGGCCTCACTTAAAATCTTAGTAAAAACAAGGGTGTTCCCAAAAATTCCTTATCAAGACAAGCCTCTTATTCTCTTTTCTAACGACATTATCATTCTTACATGCCATGGATATAGAAACTCTGAAGTCCTCACTGCTGTTATACACAGTTTTTCTCAAAGGTAAGGCATTCATTTGGAAATATCTAGAAACAGGTGTGATATATTTACTTTAAAAAGCTGATTTTTTTCCACAAACAACTAATTTAGGCCTTCCCTAACTTAGGAAGTAAAGATATAGTTCTCTCCTTCCCCAAATAGATTCCAGAATAATGATGAAACGTCTCTCTCTCTCTGTGCAGTGGAGGATGTAGCCAGAAGATTTTCTTGTTTCAAGCTCACTCTCCTATAATGCATCTCACTGCTTGTGTAGATACAACCTGTCTGACACCATGTCATGCTGCTGAGTTTGGGGCTTGGGGAACCGAAGCAAACTGTTGCTCTAGCTGTTGATTTTGCAATGAGTAAGTCTCTGAGTCAGAGGCAGACACTCTTAATACACACACACATACACACTACATATATATATATATATATATATATATATATATATATATGCACACTCTAACTTGTTAGCTCATAAGTAAGATATGCCAACTAAAAATTGGCACTTGCCATTTACCTCTGCAAGGATTAAGTTAGTAGCCACTGTAGTCACTGACCTTCAGCACATCCTGAAAAGAGTTCAGAGTAGAGATCAGGAATGAGTCACTCTGTGATCTGGGAAAACTGGCAGAACAGGCCTGCAGATAGATAATGTTAGGAGAAGATTTTATGAGCCCAAATTCTTGCATCTTCTCGTACCTAGAAAAGCACTAAACTCATTAACAGTGACATCTGCTCCTGATGACTAGCTGCAAACTTCTTGTGACTAGCAGCCAGCCTCTGCCAAAATGCGTGCTTGACTGCATGTACCTCCCCTTCACTAAAATCATGTGTAATACTGACCTTCCCCCTACCTCTCAGGAGCAGTTCCTCAGAGCCATCTGTGACACTGTCCATCAAGCTATAGTCTTAGTTTTGCCCCAAATAAAACTTAATTCACAACTCTCACATTGTGTATTCTTTTCTTCAGTTGACAGATTAAAAACTCAGACCCTTCTAATTTAACAGATCTCTGTAACATGGTTTATAATATTGATGCAGGTTTAAATTTGCCTTAGGCAGATTTATAATACATAGTGTACGTTAAAGCATGGCATTTAATAATGCTAAATTTCCTGATTTTGAAAAATGTTCTGTCATATGTAAGAGACTGTGACGATTCTTTGAAAATATACACTAAAGCATTAAGGAGTGAAGGGGCATGATACCTGAAATTTACCTCAAGTGGTTCACACAAAAAATTTCAGAAGAGAGAGATTTGTAAAGTTAATGTAGCAAATGTTCACAGTTAATGAAGCTGGGTGAAAGGCGTAAGAGAGCTCCCCAAAAGGCTTCCAGAAAAGCCCATTGATAAGGTATAGATAAATTTACTAGACCTCCTGCAGTAAGGAAGAATCCACAGGGACCAAGTCTTAGCAGTGTCTCAAATAGATGAATAAAGTGAATAATATGACAGGTCGTGTGAGATGGGAAACTGATTAGGCTTGGAAAGAATTGATAATGAAATGACTTTGGTTTGGTGAACATAGCAAAAAGAAAGTCTTAATATAGCTCTTGATGAGCAAGCTATTAGTCTAGATAAGTGGTTCAGTCTAATCTCCTTAGAGTAGATATTTCCTGGAGAAGCAGTTAAGACATTTTTGTTTGATCCCCAATTAACATTGGGACAGGAAATTATTTAGGCTTTAATACTCATAACTTTTTAATAAATTTTATTTATAACAGAATAAAAATTTCTAAAAAATGCATAATATTATCATCTACTGATGTAGTCATTGGGGTAAAATATTAGATAATTGGACAAGCTGTCTAAAAATGGAGACTGAATAACTAAATGCATAAACATAATTAAAATAAAGGCCTCTATGGGTTTAGTCATCATAATTTCATAGCCACAGAATATCAGAGTAGAATAATGTCTTAACTACCTTTTTTTTTTGTTTGTTAAGTTAGACTATTGTGCAAAACAGTCAATAATCTCTCTAACACAATGAACAGTTCCTTTGCTTTTATACAGATGTCAGAAATCAGGTTTGAATTCACAGAAACATATGGTGCAGAAATACATGTAATTCCATGTAAAAATATATTATAAACAAGCAAAGTAGGAGGCTCATCAAAGCCTTGTTTCCAACAAGTGGTTGTTACTAATTATGCTATAATTTTTGACCCAAATGTTTATACTGACTCATACAACACCCTGCTGTGAGAAACTTGCCAAGAATATTAGCAACCATAAATCCTCACATTGTAGTGTTTTTATTTTCCACTTTTCACAATATTTTTAAACTTATGGATTTGTTGTGTGAAAATGCTAAATGTTATCAAAATGCATAGTGAGACTCAAGGAAATCAAAGTTGTCATTTTAAGTTTTAAATTTTCTTGGTATTTTCCTGCCATATTTCTACAAATGTGTTAGTTTCATACTGAGAGCACAATGATCTCAAGAAATGAAAGACCAATATTCTATTTTCAAGCATCTATAATATACTGACTACTTCACAATGTATTTTTTTATATTCATATATTTTTATATTTAAATATATAGACACATACATCAGTATATATTGAATATATTATAAAAATACAATATCCATAAGTGCATACTCAACATTTCAATGCCTTCAAAATTCAGAAGCAAAACAACAAATTATTCCTAACCCATAATAAATATTCACATATATATGTATATTACGTATATATGAATGCTCTCTCTCTCTCTCTCTCTCTCTCTCTCTCTCTATATATATATATATACACACACATATATATATATATATATATATATATATGTCTGTGTGTGTGTGTGTGTGTAAAGTAAATGTAGCAAATGTTCACAATTTATGAAACTGGGTGAAGGATATAAGGGAGGTCCCAGAAACAACACCAGAAAATCCTGTGTATAGACAGCCATATGCTTATTTGACAGGCAAATTTCTCAGCCTTGTTTTTTTATTTCACCTTCTGCTCTTTAACATGTTCATTTCCTCAGAAACCTAAGTAACAATTCTCAGCTTCTTAAATATTGTCTAATGTTACAGGAAAAACAAGCAAAAATGTTGCATAAAAGAGGCTCAATCAAGCTTCCTTTATGGATGAGCACGGATTATGGAGCCTCATTTGCATTTTTCAAAATCACATTTGCACATTTTCCTGGGGCATGAATCTGTAGTGACATGTTGTTATCACACTTCTCAAAGCATGATCACAGAAATAGATCTGTGCATAACTGAGGTAACGGAGATGGCCCAAACTATAAGAATATAATTTAATGTATTCATAAGTAGTATACCTGCACTTATAAATGTCTAGCATTGTGGAACTTTTTATGCTAGATTTATAAGATAACTGTAACATTAAAGATTGTTCCTAGGTGTGTTCATCATTGATGGCTTTTTGGTTAGGTTTCTTTTTAATAGTCTTGATAGATGGTGTTGACTTATCCCATACAGTCATTTAAAAAAAAAATAGTTTGTAGTAAATTATATTTTAACTAACTCACTTCTTACTGGAGAGACACATTTCTGGTTCTATATCTATGGAGTGAATTTAAATTTATTATTTAATTTTGTCATGTACTTTTCATTTGTCTTAAAACTGAGGTTGCATGTCAGCAACATAGTAGAATTGTAGTTAAGAGGAAGGTTGTAGAAACAGACTGGGCTAGAATCCATGCTCGGCCACGTACCACTTGTGTGACTTTGACAACTCTTACTATCCTTGTGCTTCAGTTTCCTCATCTAAAGAAAGATGACCTACCTTAGAGTTTTTATGAGTATAATGGGTTAATCCATATTAAACATTTAAAATAGGGCCTCTTTTATAATAAGCATCTAATAAAATGTAGCAATTAATTAACCAGCATGTATTAAAGAAAATAATGCTACAAAGTATTCCTGGAAACAGGTCCTCTCATATATTGTTTACAGGAATCAAATTCAAAATATATGTAACCTTTAAATAGCTATTCTACTTCTAGAAATATATCTCTACTACATTCACACAAGTATGCAAAAATAAATGTCAAGCTACATTACTGATATTATTGAAATATTGGATAAGTTAACAGTAGAAAATTGTTTTAAAATGTTGGCAGTCCTCTTGCAGCTGAGTAAAGATGACAAAGGAAAAGTTTACATATGTATTTTGTGAATGAGGGAAAATACAGAGCAATATGATCCTATTTGGTATATGTGTGTGTGTTTAAAGGCAAAAACTGGAACAACTCATATGAAGATGTAGTGAAAAAAAGGTAATTTTGGAATATATTTAATGTTAAGAACAACAATAACAAAACCACTCACATATATAAAGTAGTCTGTATAGATAAATGTCTATTATATTAACATACCATATGCCAAAGTGTTAATAGTAGGTAACTTTGGTTGATGAGATGCAGGAAACTATAGTTTCCATTTTATATTTGTCTATATTATTTGATCTTTCCATAGTAAATATTTATTACTTTTGTAATAAGAATAACATTGATGTTAAAGTAGGTCTACAGAAAACCATGATAAACAATATAAAAATATCAGTTTGAGGACTTAACAAAGTCACTATGTTACACTAATGAAAAAAATTAATGTGTTTATTTTTATATCTTACTTTTGCCCATATTATCAGTTACAGTGATTGAACTCATCCACTGCTTACAAAGCTATCTTCACCATGCCCACAACTGGGGTTATGTGTATGCTGTTATTCCCTGCTTGCACTTTCCCTTGCCTATTCAAATTCTGTCTAATTTTTTCACCATACATTTTTTTAATGAAACCTCACTGACCTGTTTAATCCACAATTCTGGAATTTCTCTACCTACTTTCCAATTTTACTATTATATCTCCTGAAATGTCATATTCTGTTGCTGTTCTATTTATATTACTATAATTTTTCTAAAAACTATAGTAATTAATTTATTTATATCCCTATTCTTCCTAACTTGGTGGTTACCTCTTTGTGGTAAATAAATAAAATTTATTTATTTGTCTCCCAACAAAATCACTCATAATAACTGTATCTGCATAATGAACAATAAGAGTTGCTTACTTAGTTGATTGATTGACAAAGTAATTATAATTTAGATAGGATAGTTACCATTTTTTGCCAATATTTACATATTCAAGAAAATTATTCCCAACCACAATGTGATAAAAATATATATTCAAATTTCCGATTGCCTGGAGAAAAGAATGATGAAGTCTGAGTCTATAGGGAAAAAACACTTAAAAGGCATTTTCACAGAATGCTTCTATCAAAACAGACTTTATCTGTGCTCCTGAGAAGTCCCTAATATCCAAGAGATCAGGAGTCCCAGAGCATTTTTCAAGATTTGATTTTGGGGAAATTCAATGCAAGTTACAGCAGCCATTATTGTTGTCTATAGGTGAGGTAAAATTTTGTTATTTTTTTTATAAAGTGTTTTAAAAATTTTTTAAAGCAAAAGATTTCCCCTTGGGGAAAGAGCAGTTAAGGAAATGACTTGTACATATTTGCTTACAATATGAGCCTTCTGTTTTACTCACATTAAGAATGTAGAAAGTGGTACATTAATCCTGTAAAATCATGGTTAAGAACTAAACAGAGAACCATAAAAATAAAACCTATTTAAATATTAAATGGAAATGTAGTGTGAGGCATCAGCCATCAGAATATGTGTACTGGATCTATAATGCACACAGGATATCTAGAGAATATATACATATATATATATATATATATATATATATATATATATATATATATACCTCATTATGTGTCTGATCATGAAAATTCCTTGTCCCTAGTCATAAATTCCTTGAAGTATGTCTGCACTGACTCTCACTTTAGAAATGAGTAAATTGAGGTCCAGAATGTTAATGAACACAAAAGTTAACAGTAGAGTTTATGTTTCATGATTTCCTATTCCATGTTGTCTCCAAGGGTCTCTTATGGCTGAAAACTGTTGAACTCACCCAAAATATCATTGAAAGACCTGTTAATAAAGTGAAAAATTTATTAGAACTTACTTCAGTAAGGGAGCACACTTTCTTGACATTTTTGACAGTGTCTCAAAAGGGGAAGAAAGAAATGGGAAATGTATAGGACTTTTCAATCTGGGCCCATGTGAGTTACAGTTTCAAGGTGGAGAACTTACTAGGATTGGGCAAATTTTGTGATATATTTTTTAAGATGTTTAAGATTGGTGGACACAATAAAGAGACCATCTTTAAGTGAACCTGATGAGCAAGTTGTAGTTAAGTAGTTGGCAAGTTGTCCAAGTCAGTAGACCACTATATCTGATAAGTCTATGTGTGAGAATTTCCGTAAAAAGTAGTTAAGTTTTTCATTGTCTTATCTTTCTCATACAGAATTTTGCTGGAAAACACAACTACATCATGTCATGTTGATATAGGCAATCTACATTCTTAAATAAATCTTGTTAACATACCAGCTCAATTCTCAGTTCCACTTGTAGTCATTCTTATCCCAAGCTGGAATTGGACTGGTACAGTGATCAGTCCAATCCACACCATGGTTTGAAGAGTAATGAATACACATCAGGGTTCCAGTGGTGGCTGTTTCAACCATTATGTTAGCATACTTTATGCGTTTTGTTGAATATTTCTATGTTGGAATAATTAATTGGACAAGGTGATAAGTAGCATATGAAGATTTGAAGATTACCCATTTGAACAATGAAATGCAGATAAATATTTAGGAAAACATTATGATAAGAGTTTTCAGTCTACCTCAAGTCAGGAGCCAAGATTCCCCAGTTAATCCAAGACTACAGATCCTATTCCCAATCCAAAAAGCTATCAGAGTCTCATAGAGGAATATTATCCAGATATTTAATTATCGTAATTTTTTTGTTGTTTTTGTGTTTCCTGGATATTATTAATAATATTAAAAATCTCAGATGTAAGCAGGAATATAAGTACAACATTCTTCCCCTAAAATAAAAAAAAAAAAACATTGAAAGGCTAATATTGTGTCTAGGCTGCTCTGATTTGAAACAATGACTCTTGGTCTCACAAACTCCTTGGGTAAGAATTTCTATGAGCTTACTGACATTGGGTATCTACCTTGTCAATTTTTGAATCATAACATGCTTGATTTTTCCCATTCTCTATGCCTCCTGGAAACCATGGTATAAAGAGGTTTAAGAACAGAAGTAGGTCATCTTAAGTTTTTATTGTTTTAAATCTCAAATTAGGGCCTTTATTTGAATGGAATCAAATGATCTAGTGATCACTTTTTCTGAGTTAAAACTATAGGTCAAAATAAACCCTGATTGTTTATGATAATTAGGAAGTTCCAGAGGAGGGAGTGTTGAAAAGCTAATGTTAAATCACAGCATTCCCATTCATATTTTGGTTCCCGGGTAAGATATTGGTTACTGTGACTCAGTTAGGTCATATGGAAATGTGACTATTTCAGAAAAGTAGGCCACCCATTGTCTGCAGTAGCCAGTGTGTCTAGGAAAATTCCTGAATTGTTTCTTAGTAAACAGTGCAAGAGAGATGTAAATGATTGCTGATCTTCAAAGGTAAATAATTTATTTATTTGGGATAAATTTTCATAATTAACGCACTTAATTTTGACTAAATTTTAACTTTTCTTTGGAAATGTTATATCCCTTCTAAGCTAAAACAATAAGCAGATAGATGGAATCATACTTGTAGCTCACCTCATCTTTATCAAATATTTTGCCTGCTTTCGGTTTTAAGGTTCGTTGGATTCGCTGGCAAAATAACCACTCGTCTCACACAAATAAACAGCTTTAATCAATTATTTAGTGAAAGGTGATTTAACTTAATTTTAATAATACAATCATTAGAAGGAAAGGAATAAGAATATTAGAGAAACATAACAGGGTATATACATCACCGAATTGGGCCGACACCTACTTCCAGATCCAAACAGAAGCTGGGATGTCCCGAGTGACAGCAATCTGGAACCCCAGTCGGGAAGGGTCCTGGGCGGTGCATCCACCCCATGCGTGAGACTTCAGATTGGAGTTCTGGGGGCTTCCATTTATAGTTCCAGGCCACAAACTGATATCATCAGTTTGCCTGCAAAAATGCAGCTCGATTCACTTTAACAATGCTGTTGGTTTTGCCACGTGAGTCACAAGATTTTCCAGACCCTGGGGGGACTGACCAGGTCCCCAGGGCTCAAGAAATTCCAAGACCCACTTCCTTTTCTATCGTAGGTGCCACTTGACTCGCTAGGAGCAATTGTTACGTGTGCAAGCAAGAGCGCAGTCCTGGCAGAGTCACAGGTCGGGCAAAGCTCTGCTTCTGCCTCTGAAGCCTGAAAAAGACTACTTTACTAGTTTTCCCAACACCAAAGTCATCCATCTCTTTACTGGATAAATGTAGATATCCAATTAGAAAGTGTAACTTTATGTCTATGTCTGTGGACACAGACATAAACATAAAGAAAAGTAGGAAGGAGCTTCAGTAAACATAAGGGACATAGTTACTCGGGCATATTATTGATTTGTCTAGGAAAAGACAAGTTTTGACTATCTTGACCCAATGGCTGACTAAAGAAAGCAGAACACAGATCTGTAATACTAGAATATGTGGCCTCAGGTGGTATGAAGATAAAATAACATTGGGTTGAATACCATAGGGAAATAAAGTATAATTACATTATTTATGGTTATAAAGTCCTTAGCAAAGCAATATCATTGTCTTTTGGGTTCCTTGACAGGGGAAATGAGTTCACTACGGTTGTTGCAAAGCATGATTGATTGCTTCTCTATTAGATTTTCAATTACTAATTTTAGGCTTTGTTTAGCTGCCAGTTTTAAAAAGTACTGTGCAACTTAGGTAGATTTTATGTGTTCATCTGAACCTTGTTGCCTTCACCGCCCACTAATTCTGCCAATCTTAATGGAAATTTTGGTCACAAAGAGTCTGTAATTTCATGGAGATCTTGAATTTAGTCTTGATCTAGACACGAATATATACGTTAGTCAATGTCCAAATAGCTACAATCTGATTACGAATAAAAGAATCCTGTATATGTCAAGAAAAAGGACATTTTGAAGAATATTTAATTTGACAATTTCATTTGCATAGCAGATCCCTACTTATTTTAATGGCTCTGGTGTCAAAATGGAAAAAAGAATGTTCCTTAGTTAAGGATCCAAGGATAACAGTTATGATCTGAGATTAGAGACTACCTTGTGGATTATTAGAAATACCTACTACATGCAAAATTGACACTGAGGGACAGACTGTGAGGTTTTCAGGGTTTATGATAGATATTATGTTGCTGGTATCAATACAAATCTACAGGATTTCCTTCAACATTCAGAGAACATTCTCCTAATATGTTTAATAGTAAAAAGAGAAATCCAACAATTCTTTTCCTCTTAAAGCAGCTTCATTAAGCCTTACATATTATTTTTTACCCCTCAGATATGTAGCTAATATAGAATAATTGTTTTTCCAATGATTATTCTGCTTACAGTATCTTCATGTATCCCCTAATGCTTAATGACAAGTAGGAGCAATAACTGACAAAAATATCAATTTATTCTTAGTCTTATAATGTTTTTGTCTCGATAATCTTTCTAAATGCTCAATAAGAGGTAAGGGATCTGACAGAAGGACTTTATTCCATTCCAGATTCCAATTTTTTTACTTCATTGTAAACCTCCTGCTTCTGTCTTAAGGTCAACAAAAGGTGGAGAGCTGGGGTCAGGTCTGCATTGGGATTTACTCCTGAATGTTCTCAAATAGTATTAAGGATTCTATCCTGAAGATGATTTAACTTTAGAGGCAGTTGAGCTTTGGAGGTTTCTGACTGAATGAGAGGTTAGAGTAGTGAATCAGAAAGAGGGCTAGGGGCACAAGTAACAGCACAGCAAAAGAAGGGAGAAGAGGAATAGTAGGATAAAAGCCATTAAGTCCAACTTTTGTTTATGGTATATCTAAAACAGATCATTTTAAGGCTCACTTATTTTTCATTTGCCTTAGCCAATAATATTTTAGGAAAACAATCTTGGAATTTGATTCTTTTAAAACTTCCTCATACAAATTAAAATATAAGGATCTTTAAAAGTTTGGAATTTCACTCCCGTTCCATTCTAAGACATCTCTCAAATGAACAATTTTGTTCAAATCAATAGTTCCCCATGGAATATGGTTCTGCAATAAAAAGGTGTGAACTCTTTTTCCTTTCAACAATTAGTATAAATATTAAATGTATTTCACTAAGTTAAAGAAGGCACACCAAAAAATTACATACGTACAAAGAAATACATTCTTATGATATTCTGGGAAAGGCAAAAGTATAGGGATTGCTATAGACTGAATGTTCATGTCTCCCCAAAATTTATATGTTAAAACTTAATCGCCAAGGTGATGGAACATGAAAGTCGGGTCTTTGGGAGGTCATTAGCATGAGGGCGGAAATCTCATTAATGGAATCAGTGTTCCTATCAAACACACCTCAGAGAGCTCCCTGGCTTCTTCCACCATGTGGGGACACAGTGAGAAGATGGTGAGGAATAAAATTTTTTCGATTAAGCAACACAATATGGGGTATTTTTGTTATTGCAGATCAAAAGGACTAAGATAGCCACCTATGGATGAATCTGAGTCTATATCTGGCCTTTGTTGTACTAATCATATCAATACCCCTCTAACTTAATTATGATATATAATTATAACAAATCTTGATATTTAGTGGGGAGGTGTCCCCACCTAGTTCTTCTTAAGGTGGTTTTGGCTATTCTTGTTCTTTTGAATTCCATATAAATTTTATGAGTTTCAAGATCTCTACATCATTAATGATTTCTACTAGAACTGATTTGAATCCAAACATTTATTTGAGGAGAATTGTCCTCTTAAAAATATTGAGTCCTCAAAACTATATACATTGTGTTTATATTTATGTGCTTATATGTTGCTTTATTTATCTCAATATTATTTAATGTTTACTGTGTTGGATTAGAGGTCTTATATTTTGGTTGTTATGGCCAGATCTATTCCTAGGTGTATAATACTTCTATGATATTTTATTATTTCCTTTTTTGAGTTGTTGCTGTATGTAAACATAAAATTGATTTTATATTAAATTTTATCTAGAAATATGTCTAGATTATTAATTATAGTAGTTTATCTGAAAACCCATTGGATTTCCCATAAGTCCTACATATCATTGTTGAATGATTTGTTTGTCTTCTTTTCCAATCTTTAATTTTATTCTTTTCCTTTTTCATTACTTCGTGGTTAGGAAATTCAGTAGTATATTATACAACAGAAGTGAATTAAGCAGCCTACCTGATTCATTACTCTTTGAAGTTGGCTTTCAACATTTTATTATTCAGTATGGACAATTTATGAAGTTTTTTTTTTTTATTTTCTAGGCACTTCTTCTGGCAAAATGATTCAATTTTGTTATACATTTGAAATTTTTATTTTTTTGTCCATTTTTATTGAGATATAATTGACATAGAGCACTGTATAAGTTTATGGTGTACAGCATAATGATTTGACTTACATATATCATGAAATGATTACCACAGTAAGGTTAGTGAACATCCATTATATATATACAAAATAAAGAAATATAAAAAAAAATATTTTTTTCCATATGTTGAGAACTCTCCACATTACTCTCTTAATGACTTTCATATATAACATACAACAGTGTTAATCATATTTGCCATGTTGTACATTATATCCCTAGTTCTTATTTATCTTATAACAGGAAGTTTGTACCATTTGACTACCTTTATCCAATTCTCCCCTCCCCCAACATCCCCACCACTGGTAACCAAAAATGATCATATCATTTGTAAATACTTTCTCCCATTCTGTAGGTGGTCTTTGTGTTTTATCTAGGATTTCCTTTGCTGTGCAAAAGCTTTTAAGTTTAATTAGACCCCATTTGTTTGTTTTTGCTTTTGTTTCCTTTGCCTTAGGAGACATATCCAAAAAGATATTGTTATAATTTATATCAGAGAGCATTCTGCCTATGTTTTCTTCTAGGAGATGTATGGTTTCCAGTCTTACATTTTGGTCTTTAATTGATTTTGCTTTTATTCTTGTATATGGTATGAGAAAATGTTTTAATTTTATTCTTTTACATATAATTGTACAGGTTTCCCAGAACCATTAATTGAAGAGACTGTCTATTCTCCATTGTATAGTCTTGCTTCCTTTGTTATAGATTAATTGATCATAGACGTGTGGATTTATTTCTGGGCTTTCTATTTTGTTCCACTAATCTAGGTGTCTGTTTTTTATGCCAGTACCATGCTGTTTTGATTGCTGTAGCTTTGTAGTACAGTCTAAAGTCTGAGAGGATGATATTGGCCTGTAATTTTCATTTTTGTAGTATCTTTGTCTGGTTTTTGTATCAGGGTGATGCTGGCTTCGTAGAATGAGTTTGCAAGTGTTCCTTCCTCTGCAATTTTTTTGAATTGTCTGAGAAGGATGGGTGTTTACTCTTCTCTAATAGTTTGATAGCATTCATCTGTGAAGCCGTTTGGTCCTGGAGTTTTGTTTGTTGGGAGCTTTTTTAACTACTTATTCAATTTCATTACTAGTAATCAGCCTGTTCATATCTTCTATTTCTTCCTGGTTCAGTCTTGGGAGATTGAACACTTGTAGGAATTTGTCCATTAGGTTGTACATTTTATTGGCATAGAGTTGCTCATATTAATCTTTTATTATCCTTCATATTTCTGTAGTGTTTGTTATAATTTCCCCTTTTTCATTTCTGATTTATTAGAAATGGCACGCTCTCATTTTTTCTTAGTGAGTCTGGCGTAAAGGTTCATCAATTTTGTTTATCTTTTCAAAAAACCAGCTCTTAGTTTCATTTCTCTTTTCTATTGTTTTTTAAGTTGTTTTTTTTTTTTTTTTCATTTATTTATGCTCTAATCTTCATGACTTTTTCCCTTCTACCAATGTTAGGTATTGTTTGTTTAGGTATTCTTTTTCTAGTTTCTTTAGGTGTAAGCTTAAGTGGTTTATTTGAGATTTTCCTTCTTTCCTTAGGTAAGCTTGTATTGCTGTAAACTTCCCACTTAGAAATGATTTTGCTTAGTCCCATAAGTTTTGGATCATAGTGCTTTCCTTTTCATTTGTCTCTAAGTAATTTTTGATTTCCTCTTTGATTTCTTTAATGATTCATTGGTTGTTTAGCAACATATTGTTTATATTTCATGTGTTTGTATTTTTTGCATTTTTTTCTTGTTCATTTCTAGCTTCACAGCATTATGGTCAAAAAGATGCTTGGTATGAGTCAGATTTTCTTAATTTTACCAAAGCTTATTTCGTGTCATAGCATGTGATTTATGCTGGAGAATGTTCCGTGTGCATCTGAGAAGAATGTGTATTCTGTTGCTTTTGAATAGAATGTCCTATATATATCTATTAAATCCATCTGCTGTAATATGCCATTTGAGGTCAGTGTTTCCTTATTAATATTCTGACTCGATGATCTGTCTATTGAAGTAAGGGGGTTGCTAAAATCCCCTACAATTATCGTGTTACTGTCAGTTTCTCTCTTTATGTCTGTTAATATTTGCTTTAGGTATTTAGGTACTCCTAAGTTGGGTGCATATATATTTACAATTCTTGTATATTCTTCTTGGATTGACCCTTTGATCATTATGTAATGTTCATATTTGTCTCTTGTTACATCCTTTGTTCTAATGTCTACTTTTTTAAATCTTTCCTTTTTTTTTTTAATAGATCTTTATTGGAGTATAATTGCTTCACAATACCATGTTAGTTTCTGTTGCACAACAAAGTGAATCAGCCATATGCATACACATGTCCCCATATCCCCTCCCTCTAGAGCCTCCCTCCCATCCTCCCTATCCCACCTCTCTAGGTCATCGCAAAGCACTGAGCTGATCTCCCTGTGCTATGCTGCTGCTTCCCACCAGCCAACTATATTTTGTCTGATACAAGTATTGCTACCCCAGCTTTTCTTTTGTTTCCATTTGCATGAAATAACTTTTAACATACTTTTAGTTAGTATGGGTCTTTAGAGCTGAGGTGAGTCTCATGTAGGCAGCATATATATGGGTCTTTTTTTGTATCCATTCAACCTCTCTATTCCTTTTGATTGGAGAATCAATCAATGTACATTTAAAGTAATTATTGTTAGGTATGTACTTATTGCCATATTGTTCATTTTTTTTGGTAGTTCTTTTTTTTTTACTTTATTCTTTTTTTTTTTTTTTAAACATCTTTATTGAAGTATAATTGCCTTACAATAGTGTGTTAGCTTCTGCTTTATAACAAAGTGAATCAGTTATACATATACAATATGTTCCCATTTCTCTTCCCTCTTGCATCTCCCTCCCTCCCACCCTCCCCATCCCACCCCTCTAGGTGGTCACAAAGCACTGAGCTGATCTCCCTGTGCTATGCGGCTGCTTCCCACTAGTTATCTATTTTACATTTGGTAGTGTATATATGTCCATGACACTCTCTTACCCTGTCACATCTCACCCCACCCCCTCCCCATATCCTCAAGTCCATTCTCTAGTAGGTCTGTGTCTTTATTCCCGTCTTGCCACTAGGTTCTTCATGGCCTTTTTTTTTTTTTTCCCTTAGATTCCGTATATATGTGTTAGCATACTGTATTTGTTTTTCTCTTTCTGACTTACTTCACTCTGTATGACAGACTCTAACTCCATCCACCTCATTACAAATACCTCCATTTCATTTCTTTTTATGGCTGAGTAATATTCCATTGTATATATGTGCCACATCTTCTTTATCCATTCATCTGTCGATGGACATTTAGGTTGCTTCCATGTCCTGGCTATTGTAAATAGAGCTGCAATGAACATTTTGGTACATGACTCTTTTTGACCTATGGTTTTCTCAGGGTATATGCCCAGTAGTGGGATTGCTGGGTCGTATGGTAGTTCTATTTGTAGTTTTTTAAGGAACCTCCATACTGTTCTCCATAGTGGCTGTATCAATTTACATTCCCACCAACAGTGCAAGAGTGTTCCCTTTCCTCCACACCCTCTCCAGCATTTATTGTTTCTAGATTTTTTGATAATGGCCATTCTGACCGGTGTGAGATGATATCTCATTGTAGTTTTGATTTGCATTTCTCTAATGATTAATGATGTTGAGCATTCTTTCATGTGTCTGTAGGCCATCTGTATATCTTCTTTGGAGAAATGTCTATTTAGATCTTCTGCCCATTTTTGGATTGGGTTGTTCGTTTTTCTGTTATTGAGCTGCATGAGCTGCTTGTAAATCTTGGAGATTAATCCTTTGTCAGTTGCTTCATTTGCAAATATTTTCTCCCATTCTGAGGGTTGTCTTTTGGTCTTGTTTATGGTTTCCTTTGCTGTGCAAAAGCTTTTCAGTTTCATTAGGTCCCATTTGTTTATTTGTGTTCTTATTTCCATTTCTCTGGGAGCTGGGTCAAAAAGAATCTTGCTGTGATGTATGTCATTGAGTGTTCTGCCTAAGTTTTCCTCTAAGAGTTTGATAGTGTCTGCCCTTACACTTAGGTCTTTAATCCATTTTGAGTTTATTTTTGTGCATGGTGTCAGGGAGTGTTCTAATTTCATACTTTTACATGTTCCTGTCCAATTTTCCCAGCACCACTTATTGAAGAGGCTGTCTTTTCTCCACTGTATATGCTTGCCTCCTTTATCAAAGATAAGTTGACCATATGTGTGTGGGTTTATCTCTGGGCTTTCTATCCTGTTCCATTGATCTATATTTCTGTTTTTGTGCCAGTACCAAACTGTCTTGATTACTGAAGCTTTGTAATATAGTCTGAAGTCAGGGAGCCTGATTCCCCCAGCTCCATTTTTCGTTCTCAAGATGGCTTTGGCTATTCAGGGTCTTTTGTGTTTCCATACAAATTGTGAAATTTTTTGTTCTAGTTCTGTGAAAAATGCCAGTGGAAGTTTGATAGGGATTGCATTGAATCTGTAGATTGCTTTGGGTAGTAGAGTCATTTTCACAATGTTGATTCTTCCAATCCAGGAACATGGTATATCTCTCCATCTATTTGTATCATCTTTAATTTCTTTCATCAGTGTCTTATAATTTTCTGCATACAGGTCTTTTGTCTCCTTAGGTAGGTTTATTCCTAGATATTTTATTCTTTTTGTTGCAATGGTAAATGGGAGTGTTTTCTTAATTTCACTTTCAGATTTTTCGTCATTAGTGTATAGAAATGCAAGAGATTTCTGTGCATTAATTTTGTATCCTGCTACTTTACCAAATTCATTGATTAGCTCTAGGAGTTTTCTGGTAGCATCTTTAGGATTCTCTATGTATAGTATCATGTCATCTGCAAATAGTGACAGCTTTACTTCTTCTTTTCCGATTTGGATTCCTTTTATTTCTTTGTCTTCTCTGATTGCTGTGGCTAACACTTCCAAAACTATGTTGAATAATAGTGGTGAGAGTGGGCATCCTTGTCTTGTTCCTGATCTTAGTGGAAATGGTTTCAGTTTTTCACCATTGAGGACAATGTTGGCTGTGGGTTTGTCATATATGGCCTTTATTATGTTGAGGAAAGTTCCCTCTATGCCTACTTTCTGCAGGGCTTTTATCATAAATGGGTGTTGAATTTTGTCGAAAGCTTTCTCTGCATCTATTGAGATGATCATATGGTTTTTCTCCTTCAATTTGTTAATATGGTGTATCACATTGATTGATTTACGTATATTGAAGAATCCTTGCATTCCTGGGATAAACCCCACTTGATCATGGTGTATGATCCTTTTAATGTGCTGTTGGATTCTGTTTGCTAGTATTTTGTTGAGGATTTTGGCATCTATGTTCATCAGTGATATTGGCCTGTAGTTTTCTTTCTTTGTGACATCTTTGTCTGGTTTTGGTATCGGGGTGATGGTGGCCTCGTAGAATGAGTTGGGGAGTGTTCCTCCCTCTGCAATATTTTGGAAGAGTTTGAGAAGGATAGGTGTTAGCTCTTCTCTAAATGTTTGATAGAATTCACCTGTGAAGCCATCTGGTCCTGGGCTTTTGTTTGTTGGAAGGTTTTTAATCACAGTTTCAATTTCAGTGCTTGTGATTGGTCTGTTCATACTTCCTATTTCTTCCTGGTTCAGTCTCGGCAGTTTGTGCATTTCTAAGAATCTGTCCATTTCTTCCAGGTTGTCCATTTTATTGGCATATAGTTGCTTGTAGTAATGTCTCATGATCTTTTGTATTTCTGCAGTGTCAGTGGTTACTTCTCCTTTTTCATTTCTAATTCTATTGATCTGAGTCTTCTCCCTTTTTCTCTTGATGAGTCTGGCTAATGGTTTATCAATTTTGTTTATCTTCTCAAAGAACCAGCTTTTAGTTTCATTGATTTTTGCTATTGTTTCCTTCATTTCTTTTTCATTTATTTCTGACCTGATCTTTATAATTTCTTTCCTTCTGCTGGCTTTGGGGTTTTTTTGTTCTTCTTTCTCTAATTGCTTTAGGTGCAAGGTTAGGTTGTTTATTCGAGATGTTTCCTGTTTCTTGAGGTAGGCTTGTATTGCTATAAACTTCCCTCTTAGCACTGCTTTTGCTGCGTCCCATAGGTTTTGGGTCGTCGTGTCTCCATTGTCATTTGTTTCTAGGTATTTTTTGATTTCCCCTTTGATTTCTTCCGTAATCACTTCGTTATTAAGTAATGTATTGTGTAGCCTCCATGTGTTTGTATTTTTTACAGATCTTTTCCTGTAATTGATATCTACTCTCATAGCGTTGTGGTCGGAAAAGATACTTGATACGATTTCAATTTTCTTAAATTTACCAAGGCTTGATTTGTGACCCAAGATATGATCTATCCTGGAGAATGTTCCATGAGCACTTGAGAAAAATGTGTATTCTGTTGTTTTTGGGTGGAATGTCCTATAAATATCAATTAAGTCCATCTTGTTTAATGTATCATTTAAAGCTTGTGTTTCCTTATTTATTTTCATTTTGGATGATCTGTCCATTGGTGAAAGTGGGGTGTTAAAGTCCCCTACTATGATTGTGTTGCTGTCAATTTCCCCTTTTATGGCTGTTAGTATTTGCCTTATGTATTGAGGTGCTCCTATGTTGGGTGCATAAATATTTACAATTGTTATACCTTCCTCTTGGATCGATCCCTTGATCATTATATAGTGTCCTTCTTTGTCTCTTGTAATAGTCTTTATTTTAAAGTCTATTTTGTCTGATATGAGAATTGCTACTCCAGCTTTCTTTTGATTTCCATTTGCATGGAATATCTTTTTCCATCCCCTCACTTTCAGTCTGTATGTGTCCCTAGGTCTGAAGTGGGTCTCTTGTAGACAGAATATATATGGGTCTTGTTTTTGTATCCATTCAGCCAGCCTGTGTCTTTTGGTGGGAGCATTTAATCCATTTACATTCAAGGTAATTATTGATATGTATGTGCCTATTCCCATTTTCTTAAATGTATTGGGTTTGTTATTGTAGGTGTTTTCCTTCTCTTGTGTTTCTTGCCTAGAGAATTTCCTTTAGCATTTGTTGTAAAGCTGGTTTGGTGGTGCTGAACTCTCTCAGCTTTTGCTTGTCTGTAAAGGTTTTAATTTCTCCATCGAATCTGAATGAGATCCTTGCTGGGTAGAGTAATCTTGGTTGTAGGTTTTTCTCCTTCATCACTTTAAGTATATCCTGCCACTCCCTTCTGGCTTGCAGAGTTTCTGCTGATAGATCATATGTTAACCTTACGGGGATTCCCTTGTGTGTTATTTGGTTTTTTTTCCCTTGCTGCCTTTAATATGTTTTCCTTATATTTAATTTTTGACAGTTTGATTAATATGTGTCTTGGCGTGTTCCTCCTTGGGTTTATCCTGTATGGGACTCTCTGTGCTTCAAGGACTTGATTAACTATTTCCTTTCCCATATTAGGGAAGTTTTCAACTATAATCTCTTCAAAAATTTTCTCAGTCCCTTTCTTTTTCTCTTCTTCTTCTGGTACCCCTATAATTCGAATGTTGGCACGTTTAATGTTGTCCCAGAGGTCCCTGAGACTGTCCTCAGTTCTTTTCATTCTTTTTTCTTTATCCTGCTCTGTAGTAGTTATTTCCACCATTTTATCTTCCAGGTCACTTATCCTTTCTTCTGCCTCAGTTATTCTACTATTGATCCCATCTAGAGTATTTTTAATTTCATTTATTGTGTTTTTCATCATTGCTTGGTTCCTCTTTAGTTCTTCTACATCCTTGTTAAATGTTTCTTGCATTTTGTCTATTCTATTTCCAAGATTTTGGATCATCCTTACTATCATTATTCTGAATTCTTTTTCAGGTAGACTACCTATTTCCTCTTCATTTGTTAAGTCCAGTGTGTTTTGAGCCTGCTCCTTCATCTGCTGTGTGTTTTTCTGTCGTCTCATTTTGCCTATCTTACTGTGTTTGGGGTCTCCTTTTCACAGGCTGCAGGTTCGTAGTTCCCGTTGTTTTTGGTATCTGTCCCCAGTGGCTAAGGTTGGTTCAGTGGGTTGTGTAGGCTTCCTGGTGGAGGGAACTAGTGCCTGAGTTCTGGTGGATGAGGCTAGATCTTGTCTTTCTGGTGGGCACGTCCACGTCTGGTGGTGTATTTTGGGGTGTCTGTGGCCTTATTATGATTTTAGGCAGCCTCTCTGCTAATGGATGGGGTTGTGTTCCTGTCTAGCTAGTTGTTTGGCATAGGGTGTCCAGCACTGTAGCTTGCTGGTCGTTGAGTGAAGCTGGGTCTTGATGTTGAGATGGAGATCTCTGGGAGATTTTTGCCGTTTGGTATTACGTGGAGCTGGGAGGTCTCTTGTGGACCAGTGTTCTGAAGTTGGCTCTCCCCCCTCAGAGGCACGGCCCTGATGCCTGGCTGGAGCACCAAGAGCCTTTCGTCCACACGGCTCAGAGTAAAAGGGAGAAAAAATAGAAAGAAAGAAAGAAAGAGGCTATAATATAGTGAAGTAAAATAAAGCTATTGTAAAGCAAAGCTATACAGACAAAATCTCACCCAGAAGCATATACATATACACTCACAAAAAAAAGGAAAAGGGGAAAAAATTAATATCTCCTGCTCCCAGAGTCCACCTCCTGAATTTGGGATGATTCGTTGTCTATTCAGGTATTCAGCAGATGCAGGCACATCAAGTTGTTTGTGGAGTTTTAATCCGCTGCTTCTGAGGCTGCTGGGAGAGATTTCCCCTTCTCTTCCCTGTTCGCACAGCTCCTGGGGTTCAGCTTTGGATTTGGACCTGCCTCTGCGTGTAGGTCGCCTGAGTGCGTCTGTTCCCCACCCAGACAGGACGGGGTTAAAGGAGCAGCTGCTTCGGGGGCTCTGGCTCACCCAGGCCGCGGGGAGGGAGGGGTACAGAGGAGGCGGGGCGAGCCTGCAGCGGCCGAGGCCGGCGTGACGTTGTACCAGCCCGAGGCGCGCAGTGCGTTCTCCCGGGGATGTTGTCCCCGGATCCCGGGACCCTGGCAGTGGCGGGCTGCACAGGCTCCCGGGAGGGGCGGTGTGGAGAGTGACCTGTGCTCACACACAGGCTTTTTGGAGGCGGCAGCAGCAGCCCCAGCGTCTCACGCCCATCTCTGGGGTCCGCGCTGATCGCCGCGGCTTGCGCCCTTCTCTGGAGTTCGTTTAGGCGGCGCTCTGAATCCCCTCTCCTTGCACGCAGCGAAACTAAGAGGCAAGAAAAAGTCTCTTGCCTCTTCGGCAGCTGCAGACCTTTTCCCGGTCTCCCTCCCAGCTAGCTGTGGTGCGCCAACCCCTTCAGGCTGTGTTCACGCTGCCAGCCTCAGTCCTCTCCCTGCGATCCAACCGAAGCCGAGCCTCAGCTCCCAGCCCCGCCCGCCCCGGCGGGTGAGCAGACAAGCCTCTCGGGCTGCTGAGTGCTACTCGGCACCGAGCCTCTGTGCGGGAATCTCTCCGTTTTTTCCTCTGCGCCCCTGTTGCTGTGGGGTCCGCGCTGATAGCTGCGGCTCGCGCCCGTCTCTGGAGTTTGTTTAGGCGGCGCTCTGAATCCCCTCTCCTTGCGCACCAGGAAACACAGAGGGAAGAAAAAGTCTCTTGCCTCTTCGGCAGCTGCAGACTTTTTCCCCGGACTCCCTCCCGGCTAGCTGTGGTGCGCTAACCCCTTCAGGCTGTGTTCACGCTGCCAGCCCCAGTCCTCTCCCTGCGATCCAACCGAAGCCGAGCCTCAGCTCCCAGCCCCGCCCGCCCCGGCGGGTGAGCAGACAAGCCTCTCGGGCTGGTGAGTGCTGGTCGGCACTGCTCCTCCGTGCGGGAACCTCTCCGCTTTGCCCTCCGCACCTCTGTGGCTGCGCTCTCCTCCGTGGCTCCAAAGCTTCCCCCCTCTGCCACCCGCTGTCTCCGCCCGCAAAGGGGCTTCCTAGTGCGTGGAAACCTTTCCTTCTTCACAGCTCCCTCCCACTGGTGCAGGTGCCGTCCCTATTCTTTTGTCTCTGTTATTTCTTTTTTCTTTTGCCCTACCCAAGTACGGGAGGAATTTCTTGCCTTTTTGGAGGTCGGACGTTTTCTGCCAGCGTTCAGTGGGTGTTCTGTAGGAGCAGTTCCACGTGTAGATGTATTTCTACTGTATCTGTGGGAAGGAAGGTGATCTCCGCGTCTTACTCTTCCGCCATCTTCTCGCCACCCCTGTACTTTATTCTTTTATTCTCTTCCATTGTGATCTGATGACTATCTTTAGTGTTATGTTTGGATTCCTTTCTCTTTTGAGTTTGTGTATGTATTATAGTTTTCTGATTTTTGGTTATAATGATATTTTATATATATATAAATGTGCCGTATATATATATATATATATATATATATATATATATATATATATAATTATTTTAAGTTGCTGATCTATTAAGTCTGAATGCATTTTTACAACCCTGCATTTTTATTTTGCCCAACATTTAAAGTTTTGACCTCAAATTTTATATCTTTTTGTTTTGTGTATCACTTATCTACTTATTGTGGATATAGATGATTTGACTACTTTTGTTTTTAACTTTTCTACTAGATCTATAGGTTGTTGATCTACTGTCTTTACTGTATTTTTCCCTATATCAATGATATTTTTCATTTCATAATTTTATTTTTTTTAGTTGTGGCTTTTTTTTCCACTTAGATAATTCTCTTATATTTGTTTTAAAGTTGGTTTTATTGTTCTGGACACTTTTTTATTTTGTTTGTATGTAAAATCTCTATGTCTCCTTCAAATCTGAATGATAACCTTTCCAGGTAGATTATTTTTCATTGCAGGATTTTTCTTTCGTCACTTTAATTATATCACAACACTCCCTTCTGGCCTACAGAGCTTCTGCTGTAAAGTCAGCTGATAGCCTTATGGGAGTTCCCTTGTATATAGCTAGTTAGTTTTTCTTGCTGCTTTTGGTATTCTCTATATTTAATTTTTGTTGTTTTAATTACAATATTTATTGGTATGGTCCTCTTTGGATTGATCTTGCTTGGAACTCTCTATCTTCCTGAAAATCGATGTCTATTTCCTTTCCCAGGTTAGAGAATTTTTCAGCTTTTATGTCTTCAAATATGTTCTCTGACTATTTCTCTCTCTCTTCTTCTGGGACCCCTATATGTGAATGTTTATAAGCTTATTGTTGCCTGGAAGTCTGTTAAGTGGTCCTCATATTTTAATTCTTTTTTTTTTTTTTTCTGTTCAGCTAGAGTGATTTCTACTAATCTGTCTTCCAGTTTGCTGATTCATTCCTCTGTATTATCTAAGCTACTGTTGATCCTTCTAGTGTATTTTTTATTTCAGTAGTTATAATCTTCATCTCTGTTTGGTTCTTTATATTTTCTAACTCTTTGTTAGAAACTTCTCACTTCTCACTGTGTTTGTCTATTCTTCTCCTGAATTATTTGAGCATCTTTATGATCATTACATAGAACCTCTTTATTGGTTAGATGGCTTCCACTTTACTTTGTTCTTCTAGGGTTTTATGTTGTTCCTTCTTTGGAACATATCCCTCTGTTGCCTCATTTTGCCTAATTTGCTGCAGTATTTTTTTATGTATTTGGTAGATTGGTTACATTTCCCAATCTTGGAGAAGTGGCCTTACGTATGAGATATTTTTAGGGGCCCAGAAGCATACTCTTCTCTGGCCACTGGAGCTATATGCTCTAGGGGTTCCCTTTATGTGGGCTGTGTGGGCCCTTCTGTTGTGACAAGCTGATGCTTTGGGCCACTAGTAGGCTGTCCCCTGGTCAATTGGTTTTTAGGCCCTGCCTAGTGTGGAGACTGCTGCTGGTAGCTGGTTGGGGATCTGGGTCTTGGCATGGCTGGCTGAATGGCCCTGAGGAGTTCCTGCCCTGGTACAGGATCACTGGTGGGTGCGGCCACGTCTTGAGACAGCTGACTGCTGAGCCCCAAGGAGTCCTGGGTATAGTGCTGACCTCCTGATGGGCAGAGTCATGTCCCAGGTTGGCTGACTGTGGGGCTGGGATTCTAGAGCTAGTGTTGGCCTATTTGTTGTTGTGCCAGGGCCAAGGCATCCTGGTTTGTGGGCTGGGTCCTGACATGGCTGGCTGGGGGGCTATGGTGCTCCTATGGCTAGGGTCTACCCACTGGTGGACATGGCTATTTACCATGGGGTCCTAGCACTGATGTCTCCACTGGTGGTTCCTGGAGTCTCTGACTACATGGCCTGGAGGCCCCAGAGCTTTCATTGGTCTGCTGGTGGGCTGGTCCTTGTCCCAGTGGCTGGCTGCAAGGCCTCAGGCATCAGAGTGGAACCAGGTCCTGGACTGGGAGCTTGGGGATTCCTGAGGCAGCCAACCTGCTGGTGGGTGGGACAGTGTCCCTGACCTGACTGGCTAGTCATTTGGCCTGGTATGTCCCAGGACTGGTGCTGACCAGCTGGTGATTGAACCTGGATCCCTGTGCTTATAAGCTAGGAGGAGGATTCTAAAATGGTGTTTCTCAGCACCAGTGTACACATGGTACATGTTCCTCAAAATGGCTACTGCTAGTGTCTCTGCCCCCAGAGTGTGTCCCTGGAGAGGCAGGAGGCTCTCCAAATCAGAAAGTGGGTCTGACCTAAGTTCCTTTCTAATTAGTGTTTCTACCCTGGGTCTCAGAGTGTGTGAGTTTTGTGCATGCCCTTTAAAAGTTGGTGTCTATTTTCTACAGCCCTCTGGCTCTTCTGAAACTAAGCCCTACTGACCTTCAAAGTCAAACGCTCTGGGGCCTCATCTTCCCAGTGCTGGACTCCCAAGCTGGGGACCTGATGTGGGGCTTGGATCCCTTGCTCCCTTGGGAAAGTGTCTGCAATTGTAATTATTCTCCCACTTTTGGGTCACATACCAAGGGATATGGATCTTGGCTATACCTCATCTCTGCTCCTCTACCCATATCGTTGTGGTTCCTTCTTTATACCTTTAGTTGTAGAAGATCTTTTTCTGCTAGTATTCAAGATATTTTCATCCATATTGATCTGTTAATAATTGTAATTTTGGCATGACTGTGAGAAGAGGTGAGTTCAGGGTCTTCCTACTCTGCCATCTTGGCCACTCCCTTCTAGGAAGTTTTTAAAAATTAAATTAAGAAAATTTTATTTTATTCTGAGTTTTCTGTGGGCCTTCATTATTAAAGTTTGGTGATTTTTTTATCATATAATATTTCTGTACCTGTTAAGATAATTATATGTTAACCTTGAATGTATTAATATAGTTAAAACTGATTTTTCTTTAAATTAAACTTGTGTTCTTGTTATAGAATCAAATCAATGATTGATACCCTCTTTTACTTAATTTGTATTGCTAATATTTTGTTTAGGAATTGTACATCTATATTCATGGAAGAGATTTTTCTATAGCTTTTAACTCTGACAATTTTTGTCTGTTAAATAGAGCATTTATTCCTTCTATATTGCATGTAATTATATTTATACAATTGATTTCTTATTTAAATCTATTATTGTATGTTTTTTCAAGTTGTCTCACTGTCCTATTCCTTTTCTCTACTTTCCATGTGTTTTTGATCGAATATTTGAAATTATTTTATTTTTTCCTAATAATTTATAGTTTAATACATCAATTTTTAAAATTTAATAATTTGTCTAAAACTTACAAAGTTCATATTAAAATTATCAAAATGTAATATTAATGGTTATCTATAGTTTTTTCATAGACCATCTAAGAAATTTAGAACATTTAACTCCAAATATATCTTTTATCATTTATATCTCACCATTTTATTTGAACATTGTATTGGGGTACTTTGCCAATGGGATAAGGCAAATAAATAATAAAAGACTACGTGAAGTAAAACTACCACTCTTTACAGATACTTTATTATTTATATAAACAATTCTATTTTTAATTTACAAAAAGCCACTGGAACTGGTAAGTAAGTTTAACAAGTTGACAGGATCATAGTTCAACATACAAAAATGAGTGACATTTCTATGTACCAGAAAGAATGTAATTTGTAATTTAAACTAAATAAGTAGCACCATCTATTACAGAAAAAAATAAAATATTTGCATCTATGTCTAATAACATAGGAAAAACCTGTACACTAATAACTACAAAACATACATGAGAAAAAAGAAAAGATTTAAATAAATTATATACTCTGCCCATGAATTGACTTTTTATTGTTAAAATGTTAATAGTCCTTAAGTGAGTCTATCAGTTCAACAAAATTCCTTTCAAATTCCCAACAGGTTTTGGTAAAAAGTGTCCAGTTGATTCTAAAGTTTATCTGAAAGTGCAAAGAATCTACAAGAGTCAAAATAATTTTGAAAAAGAAAAAAAAAAAGTTGGGGCTTAGGGTACCTACTTATAACACTTAGCTATGAAGCTACATTAATCAGTGCAGTTAGTCATGTCATAAATACAGATATATACATTTATGGAAAGAAATATAAAGTACAAATAAAGAAAATACATACAGCCAACTTATTTTTAACAAATGAACCAATGCAATCAATGGATAGAGTATAATCTTTTCAAAAATAGTAGTAGAGCAATTAAGTATTCAAGTTCAAAAAATAATAATTTCATACTTTCATTACATCATAAAAAAATTAATTTGAAATCTATCATAGATATCTATGTAAAATTTGACACTATAAAACAATTTTTTTCAAAATTGAGGAAATCCTACTCTAGATTAATCCACCATTTATTAAATATAAACAGAAAGAGAACCAAAAATTTGAATAATTGTCCTTCATCAACACTAAGACTTCTGTTATTCAAAATACACTATTAAGAGTGTTTAAAAAGTCAAGTGACAGATTGGGAGACAATATTTGCAAAGTATTTATCTGTTGAAGAACTTGTCTCTGGAATATGTAAAGAACACTTACAACACAATAGTAATGATTCAAACAGTCAAGGAAAAAGTTTGATGTAGGCAGTTTATTCAAGAAATACATGCATGGTGAATAAGCACATACAATTTTGCTCAGCACTATTAGTAACTAGGAAAATGTAAATTAAAATCACACGTAAGTACCACTACATAAATACTATAATGGCTAAAATTTAAAAGACTGCAAATATCATCATTTATTTATTTTTTCAACCCAGTAAACATGTAAAGCAGATTCAGAAGTTTAAACCTGTACCCCAAGAGAAAAAAATTTACCTACTAGAGTTCAGTGTTTATATACAGTTTGTAGTTCCTTTTATCTTTAGCCAGTTCTGAAGAAGTCCAAGATCAGATGATAGTAAATTGTATGTCTGGTAAGAGCCCATTTCTTGGTTCATAGACATCTGTCCTGTGGTGTGTCTTCACATGGTGGAGGGGACAAAGAAGCTCTCTGGAGTCTCTTTTATAAAGGCACCTTGAGGATTAGGTTCAACGTATGAATTTGGGGTGTTGGCAGGTGGGACAAACAATTAGTTTATAGCAGTGACTCGGCAAGGCAATTGGGAAAGATAAGTGCTTCAACAAAAGATCATGGAAAAATTGTGTCTGTATGAGGGGGTATGCAACACAATACGAATTTAAACTATACACACTCAACATTTTAAGTTGGGTTTTAGAGCCAAATGGGAAGTGAACACAATAATATTTTACAAATATATGAAGAATATATTCATTACCTAGTTATAAGAAGAGTTTTCTTGATTAACATCAAAAAATATTAACCATAAATAAAAAATAGTAAAATGGATGACATTCAAATTAAGAATTTCACTTCATCCAAAAACATCATTAAGACAATAAGAATGTCAACAACAAAAAAGGAGAACATATTTCCAATAGATATAACTAAAGACATATATTCTGAAGATATATTGATTTTCTACAAAGCAATAAGAGAGACAACTTAATAGAAAGATGTGGTAAAAGCATTGAAAAGAAGCTTCAAAAATAAGGAAATTTAAAAGACCAAGAAGCATTTAAAAAGGTGTTCATAATCAATAATAATAGTGAAAATTCAAACTAAAACCAAAATTACATAACCCAGAAAAATGGTTCCTAATTATCTAAATTTAACAGTTTTAAAACCCAGTTTTTGGTTATTATGTGTAGAAATGGGAAACTATAGAAAGTGCTCTGAAAATATAAATTGGGTTCAATCACTTTTAATTTTTTTTAAATATTTAAGGCTTTATTTTTGTGAAGAGCAGTCTTAGCTTCACAGCAAAATTGAGAGGAAGGTACAGACTTTGCCATGTACCCCTTGATCCACACATGCATAGCCTCCCTCATTATCAGTAACCTCCAAAAGAGTAGTACATTTGTTACAAAACATGAACCTATATTTACACATCTAATCACCCAAACTCCATAGTTTACCTTAGGTTTCATTCTATGGGTTTTAATAAATTTAAAATGACGTGTATCTATCATTATAGTAAAATACTCAGTATTTTTATTCCCTTAAATATTCTCTGTGTTCTGCCTATTCATCCCTTCATACCACCCCAGCAACTACTGATCTTTTTACCTTCTCCATAGCTATATCTTTTCTAGGATGTCTTATAGTTGGAATTATACAGTATCTATTTCAGTTTGGCATCTTTCACTTAGTAATATTTATTTAAAGTTCCTCCTTGCCTTTTCACTGGCTTTATATAATAGTTCATTTCCTTTTACTGCTGTCTGGATGTACCACAGTTTATATATCCATTCACTTAATGAAGAATATCTTGGTTACTTCCAGGTTTTGACAATCATAAATAAAATTTCTATGAACACAGATTTTGTGTGGACATAAGTTTTCAATTCTTTTGGGTAAATACCAAGGAACATGCTTGTCAGATCTTATCATCAGGGTATGTTTAGGTGATTTTTTGGGCAAATATTAACATTTTTAGTGCAGATGGTGGGTACATGAGCATCTTTTGCATATCTAAAATAATTCAAAAACATAAAAGGAAAGGAATCACAAGCTCACATGAAAGATTTTTTTCAAAATAAATCAGTTCTGGGACATGGTCCCTGATCAGTATGCATTCAACCAAACATTTATTTTCTCTGAAGTCTATAATTCCTGCATCTGTAGGACCAGTTTTCCAGATTTTTTAAATTTATGTTATTTATATTTTTACCATGGTGGTCTTGAGTATGTAATACCCTCAGTCATTACAGAAGTATTCTGCGTCCATTCTATTCTTACTTCAATGGAAAATTTAGCTAAAATATTTTAGGAAAAATTTTGACAAGTGTTCAAACAAAATGATTTTTCCTGCTAATCTGGAATTAGGTAGAAATTAAATTAATGATAGCTTTGCATTCCTTGAAGATTCTAGCTTTTACAAAATTTTCTGTGAATATAAGTAGATTAGATACATACTGCTTTTTCCCTCAGGCAATGTATTCAGTTCCACCAATAAAAATGCTTATGAAATACAATATTATAATAAAATATACAGAAGAGAACATATTCTTTTCTGTAAGTCTACATGCCCAATTCACATTTGCTATGTTTTTATTTCTTTTAAGTCCAAGGAATTTTCAGTATGACAGTGATTTTATGTTTTTAATGACAATATGATTTATTTACTGAGCACTTACTATTTGCTGGGAAAAAAGGCACACAGTCTTATCATTATAATACTCTAACCAGGAAATGTCTGCCTTCAACTATGAGAGAACTGAGTTTCAAAAATCTTCAGTCAGTTATGAATGTTCTATATATAATTGATATCATTTGGAGCCAAGACTGGTATCAGGCTCTGTCCACCGAAATATACTTTTGCACAGAGACCCTTGAAAAGAAAGTTCCACTGACTTTCTTCACTAGACAGATTATCTCCATGGCCAACACAGCTATGGGATGTGTTTTCTAATGATAAACTTAACTGTTTTTGGATTTTTTGGGGGGGTATTTGAGCAATCATTCTGTCAATTGAGGCTTTGATAATTTCCCATGTTCTGCATATAAGAGTGATGAAGTTTAAAAATTTCCTTAAGCTACACATTTGGTCTCTCTGCTCTGCAGACTTTGGTTTTCAGTGCCAGTCTATGCCAAGAAAGTTAGGGGCTGGGAAAATGAATTCATGACCCCCAACTCTCTAAAGGCAATTATATCAATAACAACAAAACTGAACTCCACCTTGATGATGTAGGAAGTGCTGGAAACTGTCTCTATTCACTAAGGAAGAAAGAAATTCAGATTAAGGAGTAGGCTGCTTAATGAATCCCTGGGATGAGATCTAGAAGGGAGGGGAGGAGGGAGAGAGATTGGACATGTGTACATCTAATTTGGCACACGTTCAGGTTGCGCTGGATATGGACTCTCCTAGTCTCACTGCTCCTCTTTTCATTTGGTTTTACCATCTCATTTGCATCAAAATGCATTTATCACTGCTGAAACATTCAAAGGATTTTGGATTTGGAATATGGAAGAAAGTCTGGGATAGGGATATGGGTTTGTTTTTTTTTTTTAATTTTTGTTGGAATATAGTTGATTTACAATGTTGTGTTAGTTTAGTTTTATAGGAAACCACCAAACTGCCTCCCAAAGTGGCTATAACCTTTTTGATTCTCACTAGCAATGAATGAGAGTTCCTGTTCTTCCACATTCTCAGTAGCAATTGTTGTCATAAGAGTTCCAGTATGTACTGTATAGCATTGGTTTCATTTGCATTTCCCTGATGACATATGATGTGAAGCATCTTTTCATACGTTTATTTGTCATCTGCATATCTTCTTTGGTGAAGTGTCTGTTAAGGACATTGATCTAATTTTTTAATCCTGTTTTTTGTTTTCTTGTTGAGTTTTAAGAGTTCTATGCATATTTCACATCATAGTCCTTTATCAGATGTGCATTTTACAAATATTTTCTTTCAGTCTATGGGAGTTATAAGCAAAAGCCAGGATAATTGTTACCTTTAAGCAATGTTGGAGGCATTTGTAATTGGAAAGAAGAATTCAGAGAAATTTTTGGGTTCTATCAATATTTGCTTTAGAATAACTGAAGCTTTATCCTTAATTTTATGCATTTCTCTGTAAGTTTCATATATTTTAAAATTTTAATGTAGACTGTGTTCTTAACTCTAAAAAACAAACAAAAAACCATGTCCAAAGCCTTTTTTTTTCATCATTCTAAAAACTGTTTGGAACCTCCCCTAAATCTACTATTTTTGTATATATCTTCTTACTTAACATACTATAAGTAACTTCATGGTTAAATATTGTTATTTCTATTCCTATATGAAGAACTTAGGCCCAGAGGATTGAATATAATAGTATGTGTTCATTGGCAAGTTTATCTGAGACTAAGATTCTAATATAGCATTTATTGAAACTGAGACTCTAATATAGCATTTCTTTCTCTAAAATTTATATAATTTATCTTATTCTTTCTTCTTCTCAGACATATGCTCCATATATTATGTTCTATTTGAACATTGAAAGGAATTCAAACACTTAAAATTAAATCATTTAATTCTGGAAAATAAGATATAAAAATAGAACCATGCCATAAGAGAATAAACCAGAATGAGTGTCATTAAGTCAAAAGACATATAACACAATGTTATAATGGTAGTATAAAAAAAGTGTGAAAATTGTCATTGTATTCGAAATAGACACAAACACATTAAGAGTGTACAAACTCATAAGAGTAAAGAGTAAAGAAAATATAAATTATGATAAAATTATTTTGATTATTTCACACAAACTTTTACTTTTTGTTCTTAATGTTGTTAACAATTCAGGTCCCCACTATACTTAATTGAACACATGAAATCTAATCAGGAATTATTGCTCTTGACTAAAAAATCATGACCTAAATGTTTTGAGCTCAAGCATCAGTGCCAGTCTTACATAACAAGGGCTGAAGTACATCAGAATCAAAAAGCTATTTAGAGACCTGTGCCAAGACCAAACAATAAATTATTACCAAGTACTCTCAAGAATTTTGAAGTGATAATCCATTATTGCTTTCTCTGTCTGGTTCTCACAGGAACTACCCACAACTCAAGAATTTTTTTTACCGATAGATTTCCAATTTCACGCCAATATTTTCACCCTTCCTGTCTGTTTCTCACCCTCCCCACCTATTACATTTTTCTTTCCAATATTTCCTACTGATCACATATTTTTTTGATTTGGCATTTTAAAAAAATATTTTAAATGTTTTAAAATTTACATCACATAAAATGTAGTGTCTTAAGTGTACAGTTCAGCATTTTTCTTTACTTGTAAAGTTCAGTATGTTAAGTATATTCTTATGGTTGTGCAACCAATATCTGGGACCTTTTCATATTGCAAAACTGAAACTCTATACCCGTTAAACATAACTTCCTATTTTACCCTCTCCCAACTCCTGAAAACCACCATTTTGTTTTCTGTTTTTATGAATTTGATGATTCTAGCCACCTCATCTAAGTGGAATAAATAGTATTTGTCTTTTTATGACTGGTTTATTTTACTTAGCATAGGGTCTTAAAGATTCATCTATGTTGTAGCATGTCTCAGTATTTCCTTTTTAAGACTGAATAATATGCCGCTGTATGCATGGACCATATTTTGTGTATTCATTTATCTGTTGATAGATATGTGGGTTTTTTCCACTTTTGTGTTATTGTAAATAAAGATGCAATAAACATGCATATGTAGATATGTCTTCCAGACTCCACTTTCTATTATTTTGGATGTACCCAGAAGTGGAGCTGCTGGATTATATACAATTCTATTTTTAATTTTTTGAGGAATTTCCATACTGTTTTCAGTTTACATCCCACCAAGAGTGAACAATGATCACACATTTGGTAGTAAACATATGGCAATAAATTTTGAACCATTTCCCCTTAAATACACTGCCTTGCTTCTTTCTAGAGTTCAACATCATTCTCATTGTTGCCAGTATCTTATTGAAATTAACATTCTTTCAAATCCTCACCCTTGAGCTTCAGGACATTTGTCTTCACCATTATGAAATACAAATAGAGGACCTTTTTTATCCTAGTCCTTGTTTTCTTTCTTCCAGCTTTAGTGAGATACAATTGACATACAGAACTGTATAAATTTAAGGTGTACAGCACAATGATTTGACTAACAAATCATGATATGATTACTACAAGTTTAGTGAACAACCAATTCATATAGACACAAAATTTTAAAAAAAGAAAAAAAATATTTTTGTGGTGATGATAATTCCCAGATTTACTCACTTATCAACTTTCCTATATGACACCAGAAATGTTTATTATATTAATCATGTGTACATCACATCCCTTTCTTTTCATTTCCATCTGCATGGAATACCTTTTTCCATCCATTCACTTTCAGTCTGTATGTGTCTTTAGATCTTTAGTGAGTCTCTTTTAAGCAGTATATCTATGAATATATTTTTATCCATTTAACCACTCTTTGTATTTTGATTGGAGCATGCGGTCCATTCAAATTCTAAGTAATTACTGATAAGCATGTATTTATTGCCATTTTGTTAATTGTTTTCTCGTTGTTTTTGTAGTTTTTTTTGTTTCTTCCTTCTTATTTTTCTCTCTTGCCTCATGATTTGATTACTATCTATAGTGTTATGTTTGGATTCTTTTCTTCTTTGTGGGTATGTATCCATTATACATTTTTGGTTTGTAGTTACTATGAGGTATATGTGTATATATAATCATTTTAGTTGATGATCTCTTAAGAAATGCATTCTGACAAGTCTTCATTTTTACTCCCCCTCCTACATTAATGTTTTGAACATTACATTTAATATTTTACATCTTTTTGTTTTGTGTAGCCCTTAACTACTTATGGTAGATACAGATGATTTTACTAATTTTGTCTTTTAATCTTCCTACTAGCTTTATGGGTTCACTACCTTTATCATATATTTACCTTTACCAAAGGAATTTTTCTTTCATAATTTTCATATTTCTAATTGTAATCTATTATTTTTCACTTAGAGAAGTCCTTTTAACATTTCTTTAAATATTTCATGCCACTCCCTTGTGGACTACAGAGTTTCTGCTAAAAAGTCAGCTAACAGTCTTTTTGGAATTCCCGTGTAAGTAACTAGCTACTTTTCCCTTGCTGCTTTTAATATTCTCTTTATGTTGTTTTTTTTTTTTTTTTCATTTTAATTACAATATATCTTGATGCAGACCTCTTTGGGTTGATTATGTTTAGGAGTCTGTACTTCTGGAACTGGATGTATATTTTCTTTCCCAGGTTAGGGAAGTTTTTCACTATTATCACTTCAAATAAGTTCTCTGCCCCTCTCTCTCTCCCTCTGTCACCTCGTTCTGGGAATCCTATAATGTGAATGTTAGTATGCTTAATGTTGTCCCCAAGTTCTCTTAAATTGTTCTCATTTTTTAAAACTTTTATTTTTTATTCCACTTGAATTCTTTCCACTATTCTGTCTTGATTTTTTTCTCTGTATCATGTACTCTACTGTTGATTCCTTTGAGTGTATTTTTTATTCTAGTTATTATATTCTTCATCTATGTTTGGTTCTTCTTTAAATTTTTTGATTCTTTGTTAAACTTTTCACTGTGTCCATCTATTCTTCTCCCGAATTTGTTGAGGACCTTTATGCACTTTGTCCTTGTTTATAAGAATTTTGGTACCTGGATAACAATCTTTCTCTTCTCCACAACTCCTGCCATTATTCAGGGAAACTTCACATCTTTATGTATCATGCAATATAAAGTTATTACATCTTGATTACAACAATTTTTACTTTACTTTAGGGGTGTGTGTGTGTGTGTGTCTTTGTGAAACTGTGTAGGAAAATATTCTGAAATCCAAATGAAACAATAGCTTGATTGAAATGAAAACTTCATTCTAGTGAAATGTCCATCTTTGATGACTTCTGATTATAGGTGTACATCTTGAAATACAAGTTTTATACATAGACTAGAATTTAAAAAATACCAATGCAATTGCCTAAACCTGAAGGTTATAGCCCCCTTATTTTAAAAAATGTGATGCTAATAGCTTAGCTTGAGAAATATTCTGGGTGAACAGGAAGTCTCATGAGAAAGTAAAATTATGTTTACAAATTTTTCTGGTAATGAAACATAAGATTATTTAATGCTTAAAATAAAGATAATCTTACTTTATTATTTCTGGCATATGAAAAAGAAAAATCCACACAAGCTAGCTTAGATAAAAGTCATTTGCTCCTCCAGTAAATATATTTTTCTATATAGTAGACTACACTCATAAAATACATTGCAGTGATCCCCTTCTATAATTGAACTTCTGACAGAACTATTTTTATTTAAAATTTATATCCTCAGAAGATGATCAAGTTTGCTATATATAATATATTAGTTGTTTGGTAAATTTGTATTTTTAAATTAATTAATGCAATTTTCTTCCATATTTTTGGATACTATTAATCTCTTGGGTTCCATGATTTAGTTAGCAATTTCTGTGTGTATATTTTGATACATATAAAATATTTTCAACTTTTTTTGTTAAAAATAGCAGAAAAAATCAAATTCCATACTCATTTTTTTCAAATAGTTGTTTTAAAAATCTATTTTTGCTTCAGTGCAAATATTGCATTCTGAGGAAGAGTATCTGAAACCAGCAAAATGTTATTTATGAATCAGTGCTGCAGCTGAAAATTACATGCCTCCGTGTGATGGGGCACATGGTAGAATTACGTAAATTATGTGCTCACAGACTATTATAATACTTCTCTTGCCATTACTTAGTGGGGTTGTTTTTGTCCTTATATGCACTTGAATGTGAAACTAATGGAAGCTATGCAGGAAAGCAAGGCCAACCCATATGAGGAAGATGGAGATACAGCAAGACTGGGGTTCTAGTTAATCACCAAAGCAGGATGTGGAATAATAATACAGAAGCAAGGAAGCAAGGAAATTTTGTATCTTAGGACAAAGGAGTCTTTCACAGGACCCAAATGAAATAGAGCTCTGCATCTACCTGATGTCAAAAAGTAATCAATCAAAATTATCAAAATGTGATCAGTAGGAACTCTTACAGGTATGACTATACATTGGTACAACCACTTTTAAAAGAGTTTAGTACCATATTGATGTTTACTATCACATATACCTTGGCACAGAAACTCCATTCCTAGTATGCATGAATTCAATAAATCTCTTGTACACATATAGCTGAAGACATGTACACATATATTCACAGTAGCACTGTTTGAACTGGAAAAAAAAAAAAGGAAAACAACCCAAATACATTAAGTGTATAATGGATAAATATTGATATTGTCATTCACTGGGATAGTCAACAAAATTAAGTATAGTTACAAAAACAATGTAAATAATAACCCTACCAATAATATGAGTGAATATATAAATCCCAGAATCCATACAAACTTTATCTTAAACTTTTCTGAAATAAAAGGAAAACAAAAACAACAGCAAACATTTTTATTAGGACTAAACATATGATAAAACTAGGAGAGTAATAGCATGATAAAAGATTAAGGATCTTACTATATATTCTTTAAATATAACATTATCAAAATGAAAGAACTGAGAAAGTAAAAGAGACAAATATATACCTTGCAAACAATAACCACAATTGAGCTGCAATATTTATTCTGAAAATAGCCACATAAATCGATTTTAAAGTAAATAAATGTTAAAGAAATAAAGAGGCAATTTTACAATGATAAAAGTGTCAGCTAGTAAGACATATATAGCATTTATAAACATATATGCACTTAACAATAGAACCCCAAATACATGGAACAGAAATTACAGAATTAAAGGAAAAATTAGATACTTCAGCATTAGTAATTGGAAACTTAATATCCTATTGTTGATACTGGATCAGACAATTAGGCAGGATATCAATAAGGAAAGAGAAGACTTGCACAACACTGCAAATCAACTAGACCTAAAAGACATATACACAATAGTCCACCTAACAACAGCAAAATAAACATTCTTCTTGAGTGTACAGGATATATTTTTGAAGATTCATTATATACTAGGTCATAAAACCAATCTCAGAAAATTTAAAAGGATTGAAGTCGTAGAAATTTAAAAGCATACTCAATAAGAAAGTGAAAAGACAACCCATAGAATGGGAGAAACTATTTATAATACATATATCTGATAAGGAATTTGTATATAAAATACATAATTAACTCTTTCAACTCAATAATAAAAGACCAATGACCCCATTAAAACAATAGCAAATGATCTTAATAGAAATTTCCCCAAGTATTATATTCAAAACATAATACGCACATAAAAAATGCTTGACATTATTAGCCATCAGGGAAATGTCAATCAAAACCACAGTACAATGCTACTTTACACCCATTAGGGTTGGAAGAATCAAAATGTAAGATAACAAGAGTTGATGTAATGTAAAGATATTGAAACACACATACACTGCTAGAAAAATGTAATATTCTTTTTCTTCAATTAGGATGTTGGTTGAGTGGATGTGATCACTTTATAAAAGTCATCTAAGTATTTCAGATTGTGTTTAATGAATAAAGTCATTAACATTTTGTTTTAAAATTAAACACTTTTTAAAACTAAAAGAATACTGTGGGCATATTAATACTGATTACAGGAACGAAATACAGCATAGTGTTATACATGCTGAAAGGCTTAGCAAGTCCCAGATGTTCACCCAAAGGTGCTTGCAATAACGTTTCTAGTTCAGTGTGAATAGTATTCAAGTAGTTCAGGAGAGAACATTCTAACCTGGAACATTATTAAGAGGGTCATTAATTAGTCCTGGGAAGCCATAAATTTTGAAAGAATGTTGGTAAAATGAAAAGAGTTGATTGACTGTCGGTAAGGAAAAAAATGTTTTAAGTGTATCCTCCATCTTTAGCCTTGTATTTTTCACTATATTAACCATGCTGTAAAGTTAAAATTTATAATTTAGTGATATGATGTGCACGTCAAATGTTACAACACTATCTCTGCCTACTCTCATATATTTCAAGAGAAGAACTGCAATTTTTATTATATTATTTGCAAATTATGAAAAATTTTTGTGGTGCATATGTACTGTCAATTATATGCTAGAAAAACAACACCTATTGTACAAGTTCACAACAAAATTTTGAATGAGTCAATAAATTTTTAAGTGCATGTTTATTGAGAAAGACATTTAAAAAACCCAAATTTGGCAGAGTTCACTCCTAAAATAATTTTGACCATGTTTTTCTTTTGAAAAGGTAATTTTATATCAATGTTTATATTGATTTATGATGCCAAATTATATGTTATTTTAATTCCTACAATTTCAAGATAAGTAAATTTTATTTTAGCTTTCTTCCTAAATCAAAATAACATGCAAAAATAAATGCATCGAAAGATGAAATCAAGAAATCAAATGAGCATTAGTGTACCCAACTACATGCAAACTGTTGAAGTATGGAAGTAATAGACGTCCACACACTATGAAACAAATACACTTCTGTGCAATTATGCAATGTAAATAATGAAAAGTTAAGTTTGCTTCTAAGGACCTATATTTCCACTCTTCCAATGAAAATACCTATTTCCTACATAACCTTCCAACAATAACTCCTGGCCATATAAACACACATTCACGTGTAGGAGCTTAATTTACGCAACTGTTGTGCATCCTGATTTGTTCTGCTCTATTTTCAAGTTAATTCCATATCTGAATTGATACATCTTGTGATTCTTGTCTCTGAGTTTTCATTTTCATTCAGAAAACAAACAAACAAACAAAACACCTTTCTATTTTCCTTTTTTTATTTCTTCTTTGATCCATGGGTTATTTTGTAGTATACTGTTTAGTCTCTGAATACTGGGGGAATTTTTAGAGTTTTCTTGTATTGTTTCTAAACTGCTTAAATTTATTGAATCATTTTATATGATCCAGAATAAGGTCTGCAAATTTCTATATTCACATGAGAAAAATGTGTATTTTGCTATCATTAGGTGCATTGATCCATAAATGTTAATCATGTCAAATTGGTTGATAGTGTTTGTCTACCTCTTATATAAATTATTGAGACAGAAAGAGAGGAATTGAAATCTCCACAAATATTGTTGAAATGTTCATTTCTCCTTGTAGTCTTATCAGTTATTTTTTCCTGTATTTTGTAGCTCTATTAGTAGGTGCATTAATACTAATACATTTATTCACATTTCTTTTTTACTAGTGTTTACATGGTATATATTTCCCCAACCTTTCATTTTTAACCTATTTTTGTCTTTATATTTAAAATATGTTTCTTGTGGCAACATAGACTTGGGTCTTGCTCTCTTATGTAGTCAAAAATCTGCTTTTAATTGAACTGTATAAACAATATACATTTAAAGAGATAATTAATGTTTTAGTTTTAAATTTATCATTTAGTATTTGGTTTCTTTTTGTCCCATCTGTTCTCTGTTTCCTTTATCCTTTTTTCCTATTCTCTTTTGAGGTTACTGAGTAATTAAAAAAAAAAAAAGTTTCCATATTATCTGTTCTATTAGCTTATTGGTTATAACACTTTGTTTTTACTACTTTAGTGTTGCTTTAGGTTTTATAGTATAAAGTTTAGATTTACAGAAAAAGCGTAGAATTATTTACATAAAAGTCTACTTCAAATGCTAGTATACTACTTCAGATATAGAATAAGAATCTTGCAGTAGTATACTGACATTTCTCATAGACTTTATGATTTCATACCTTACATTTTACATGTGTTATAAACCCACAGTGAATTGTCTGATAGTCTATTATTGTTCAAACAGTAAATTACCTTTTTTATAACTATTTTTGAAATATAATACATAACATACAATTCACCCATTAAACTGTTCAATAATTTTGGTAGATTCAAATGTTGCATAACTAAGACAACAATCTAATTTTAGAATATTTTTAATACCCTATGAAAGAAACTTCCTACCTATTGGTAGTTATTCCTCATCCCCAACCTCCCACCTACTGTTTCTTTGGATTCTGGACACTTTACTTAAATGGAATAATATATATTTTTAAAGTCCATATATATATAGAATCATAGAATATGTGGTATAATTTGAATGCCATCACACTTAGGGTAACATTTACAGTATTAAAAACAACAAAGAAAATCAAATATAAACAACACAAAATATTCTTGAAAAATAAAATAAATGATTAAAAAACAGAACCAAGCAATTCCACTCCTAGATACATTAGAAGAGAAATGAAAACATGCATCCACACAAAAACTTTCACATGAATGTTTATAGCAACATTATTCATAATAGCCAAAACAATGCAATGACTTTCTAGGGGTAGAATTCCTGGATCATATGATAACCCTATGTTCAACATTTCAAGGTACTGCTGTACTGTTTTCAAAAGTGGTTGTACTATTTTTACATTCCCAGAAAAAAATGTATGAGTTCCAATTTCTCCACACCATTGCCAACATTTCTTATTGTTTGTTTTCCCTTTTTGACTATAGCAATCCTATTGTGTGTGAATTGGCTTGTAATTGTGGTCTTGATTTGCCTTTCTCTAATTCTTAATAATACTGAGCATTTTTCCAAGTGCTTATTGATCATTTGTACATATCCTTAGGAAAAATGTCTATTCCAACTTGACTCTTTTGTATGTGGACATCCAGTTGGCCCAGTACAATCTGTTGAAAAGACTGTACTCTCCCCATTGAATTGTCTTTGAACACTTGTTGAAAATCAATTGACTATAAATATACAGGTTTGATTCTGGACTATTAGATCTATTCCAGTGTTATCTATCCTTATTCCAATAGTACTCTGTCTTGATTAATGTCACTTTGCAGTAAGTTTTGAAATCAGAAAATGTGAATCTTACCACTTTGTTCTTCTTTTTCAGAATTGTTTTGACTGTTCGGGTGTCTTACTATTCTCTATTGATTTTAGAATCCAATTGGCAATTTCTACAAATAAGTCAGCTGGAATTCTCATCAAGATTCCGTTAAATCTGGAGATCAGCTTGGGATGTATTGTCACATTAACAAAGTAAATCTTCTGATCCATGAACATGGGACGTTTCTTCCCTTATTTAGCTACTCATTAATTTCTTCAAACAACATTTTCTAGTTTTCAGAGTATAAGATTTTCAATTCTTTGTTAAATTTATTCCTAAATATTTTATTTGTTTTGATACTGTAAGTAGAATTGTTTTTCTTGGTTTTATTTTGGATTGTTAATTCCAGAATAGAAATACAACTGATTTCTGTACATTGATTTTGTATCCTGAAACCTTGTCATATATCTATATATATATTCATATATGACATTAACAGATTTAATATGAATAATAATAGAAACAAAAAGGAATATTTCAATATAGGTCTAGTCTCTTGCTACTCATATATAGCTCTATCCTCTCATCCTTTTCTGGGGATTATTATTGTTATTAATATTAATCTATTACTGTTATAAACCTGAAAACATATTGCTATGATTATTTCTTTACCATCTGTAGTCATTTCTTCTGCCCATTACAGCTTTGTTCCCACCCACCTCTTTTGTGCTTTTACTGGCAAACATATTACACACATATTAACTTCTATATAGACACACTTAAAATATATTCTATATATATTATTTTATACAATTACTTTTTAGAATCAGTTAAACAAAGAAAGACAAATATAAACTTTTTTGTCTTTAATAATTACATAATTATTTTTAATCTTCCTTTTGTTTCATTGTGTGGATTTGAATTAATGTTTGGGGACACTCTCCTTCATATGGAACAAATTCTTTTAGTATTTCCTGTATGGCAGGTCCGCTAGCAAAAATTGTTCATAGTGTTTGTTTATCTAAAAAATTATTTTCCCTTCAGTTTTGATAGATAACTTTGCTGGATATAGGAGTCCTGACAGGTTGTTTTTATTTTTTTCTTCCTCTGAGTATTTTAAATACAATACCCCACTGCCTTCTGGCATTTATTTTCAATTTTCCATTAAGAAGTCAGCTGTTGGGCTTCCCTGGTGGTGCAGTGGGTGGGAGTCTGCCTGCCAATGCAGGGGACATGGGTTCGAGCCCTGGTCTGGGAAGATCCCACATGCAGTGGAGCTACTAGGCCCGTGCGCCACAACTACTGAGCCTGCGTGTCTGGAGCCTGTGCTCTGCAACAAGAGAGGCCGCGATAGTGAGAGGCCCACGCACCGCGATGAAGAGTGGCCCCAGCTTGCCGCAACTAGAGAAAGCCCTTGCACAGAAACGAAGACCCAACACAGCCAAAAAATAAAAAACATAAAAAAAAAATAAAATTAAAATTAAAAAAAGTCAGCTGTTAGTCTTACTGGGTTTCCCCTTGTAAGTGATGCATTGTTTTTCTTTTTCTGCTTTCAAGACTTTTCTTCCTTGTCTTTAACCTTGAGTATTTTTACTATACTGCATCTGGTTGTGGGTCTCCATATTTTTCTTACTTAAAGTTTTCTTTTAATTCCCTAGATGTGTAAGTTATTTTTTAAATAAATTTTTTATAAATTTGAAAGTTTTCAATCATTATTTGTTTGAATTTTTTATTGTCTCCCTTTCTTCTAGTACTCCCATTACATGTATGTTGATGCTTTTAATGGTATACCACATTTTTCTGAGTCTCTGGTCATTTTTTTTCCTATTCTTTTTCCATTTTTCAACTTGCATAACGTATCTGTGTATCTTCAAGTTTGCCCATTGTTTTTTATGCCAGTTCAAAACGAATGTTGAGGTTTTTTTCAAGATGGCAGAGGAGTAGGAGGACGTAGAGGCTATCTCTCTTCACAAATGCATCAAGAATACATCTACAGAAGGATCAATTCTCACAGAGCACCAGCTGAACACTAGCAGAGGACCTTGGACACTGGAAAGGACAGGAAAGATCCTTGCATAACTGGGTAGGACAAAAGAAATAAGAAGGGAAAAGGAAGAGGAGAGGAAGTGGGATGGGACCTGTGCCCCTGGGGGGGTGGACACTGAGGAAGAGGAGAGGTTGCCGCGTCCGGGGAAGCCCCCTCACCAACAGGGAAATCAGTTGGGACAGAAGAGGAGAATCTGAGGCTGTTGGAAGAGGGTGAAATGTCTGGTCTGTGGCAGACAGGACAGAGAATGACCTACATAGACAGTCCATGTCACAGCCCTGTGTGCTCCAGACTGGGACGTGTGCCCACTGGTGAGCACAGGAGCTGGGAGCTGGAATGTGGGGATTAGAGAGCAAATCCAGGGAGAAGACTGCCATTGCCTATGAGGAGACAACCTGAGGGGATGGAAGGGAGGTAATCTGCTACCAGGAGTGCTTATTGAGGTAACCCAGACTGCCATAGAGGCAAGGTGCCACTGTTGTGTGATGCACAGAGTGGAGCTGTCATTGCAGCCTCTCCCCATGCACAGGCCTTTGTCCCTGCAGGCACTAGGAGAGGGCCCCTCCAAGGCTGTCTCTCGCACACCTGCCTCCAGGCATTAGGAAGGTTCTCTGCCAAGGCTGGTGCACACACACCTGCTGGCCGGCGCTAGGAAAACCCCTACCAGGACTGGCCTTCTCACACCTGCCACAGGGTATTAAAGGAAAGAAATCATAAAGACCAGAACAGAGATAAATGAAAGTGAAACGAAGAAAACAAGAGCAAAGATCAATAAAAGTAAAAGCTGGTTCTTTGAGAAGATAAATAAAATTGATAAACCTTAACCAGACTCATCAAGAAAAAAAGAGAGAGGATTCAAATCCATAACATTAGAAATGAAAAAGGAGAAATTACAAAGGACACCGCAGAAATACAAAGGATCGTAAGAGATTACTCCAGGCAACTATATGCCAATAAAATGGACAACCTGGAAGAAATGGACAAAGTCATAGAAAGGTACAACCTTCCTAAGTTGAATCAGGAAGAAACAGAAAATATAAATAGACAAATCATAAGTAGTGAAACTGTAATTAAAAATCTTCCAACAAACAAAAGTCCAGGATGAGATGGCGTCACAGGCAAATTCTATCAAACGTTTAGAGAAGAGCTAACACACATACTTCACAAACTCTTCCAAAAATTTGCAGAGGAAGGAACACTCCCAAGCTCATTCTAGGAGGCGACCATCACCCTGATACCAAAACCAGACAAAGATACCACTTTTTAAAGAAAATTACATACCAATATCACTGATGAACATAGTCACAAAAATCCTCAACAAAATAGTAGCAAACAGAATCCAACAACACATAAAAAGTATTATACATCCTGATCAAGTGGGATTTATCCCAGGGATGCAAGGATTCTTCAATATAAGCAAATCAATCAATGAGGTAAACCATATTAACAAACTGAAGAATAAAAACCACATAATCATCTCAATACATGCAGAAAAAGCTTTTGACAAAATTCAACACCCATTTATGATAAAAACTCTCCAGAAAGTGGGCATAGAGGGAGCCTTCCTCAATGTAATAAAGCCCATATATGACAAACCCACAGCAAACATCATTCTCAATGGTGAAAAACTGAACGCATTTCCTCTAAGATCAGGAAGAAGATAAGGATGTCCATTCTTGCCACTATTATTCAAGACAGTTTTAGAAGCTCTATCTATGGCAATCAGAGAACAGAAAGAAATAAAAGGAATCCAAATTGGAAAAGAGGAAGTAAAACTGTCACAGTTTGCAGATGACATGATACTATACATAGAAAATCCTAAATATGCTACCAGAAAACTACTAGAGCTAATCAATGAATTTGGTAAAGTTGCAGGATACAAAATTAATGCACATAAATCTCTTGCATTCTTATACACTAACAATGAAAGATCAGAAGGAGAGATTAAGGAAACAATCCTATTTACCATTGCAACAAAAAGAATAAAATACCTAGGAATAAACCTACTTAAGGACACAAAAGACCTGTATGCAGAAAACTATAAGACACTGGGGAAAGAAATTAAAGATGACACAAACAGATGGAGAGATACACCATGTCCTTGGATTGGAAGAATCAGTATTGTGAAAATGACTATACTACCCAAAGCAATCTACAGATTCAATGCAATCCCTATCAAGTTACCAATGGCATTTTTCACAGAACTAGAACAAATTTTTACAATTTGTATAGAAACAAAAAAGACCCCAAATAGCCATAGCAATCTTGAGAAAGAAAAACAGAGCTGGAGGAATCATGTTCCCTGACTTCAGACTATATTACAAAGGCACATTAATCAAGACAGTATGGTACTCCACAAAAAGAGAAATACAGATCAATGGAACAGGATAGAAAGCCCAGGGATAAATCCACACACCTATGGTTACCTAATCTATGACAAAGGAAGCAAGAGTATACAATGGGAAAAAGACAGTCACTTCAATAAATGGTGCTGGGAAAACTGGACAGCTACACATAAAAGAATGAAATTAGAACACTCCCTAAAACCATACACGAAATAAACTCAAAATGGATTAAAGATCTAAATGTAATACCTATAAAACTCTTAGACACTATAAAACTCTTAGAAGATAACATAGGAAAACCACTCTCTGACATAAATCACAGCTAGATCTTTCTTGACCCACCGCCTAGAGTAATGAGGATAAAAACAAAAATAAACAAATGGGACCTAATGAAACCTAAAAGCTTTTGCACAACAAAGGAAACCGTAAATGAGACAAAACGACAACGCTCAGAATGGGAGAAAATATTTGCAAACAAAGCAACTGACAAGGGATTAATCTCCAAAATATACAAAAGGCTCATGAAGTTCAATATCAAAAAAACAAAAAACAAAACAAACCCAAATCAAAAAATGGTCAGAAGAACTAAATAGACATATCTCCAATGAAGACCTACAGATGACCAAGAGGCACATGAAAAGATCCCCAACATCACTAATTATAAGAGAAATGCATATCAAGACTACAATGAGGTACTACCTCGCACTGGTCAGAATGGCCATCATCAAAAAATCTACAAATATTAAATGCTGGAGAGGGTGTGGAGAAAGGGGAACCCTATTGCACTGTTGGTGGGAATGTAAACTGATACAGCAACTATGGAGAACAGTATGGCAGGTTCCTAAAAAACTAAAAATAGAACTACCATATGACTCAGCAATCTCACTACTGGGCATATACCCTGAGAAAACCATAATTCAAAAAGACACATGCACCCCAATGTTCACTGCTGCACTATTTACAATAGACAGGACACGGAATCAACCTAAATGTCTATCGGCAGATGAATGGATAAAGAAGATGTGGTACATATATACAATGAAATATTACTCAGCCATAAAAAGGAATGAAATTGTGTCATTTGTTAAGACGTGGATGGACCTAGAGTCTGTCATACAGAGTGAAGTTAGTCAGAAAGAGAAAAAGAAGTATCATATATTAATGCATGTATGTGGAATATAGAAAAATGGTACAGGTGAACAGGGCAGGAATAGAGATGCAGATGTTGGGAACAGACATGTGGACATGGGGGATAGGGGACTGGAGTGAATTGGGAAATTGTGATTAAGGTACATGCAGTACCATGTGTAAAACAGATAGCTAGTGGGAACATGCTTTATAGCTCAGGGACCTCAGCTAGGTGCTGTGTGGTGACCTAGGTGGATGGGATGGGGGGAGGTGAGAGGGAGGTCTAAGAGGGTGGGGATATAGGTATACATATAGCGATTTACATCATTGTACAGCAGAAACTAAGACAACATTGTAAAGCAACTATAACCCAATTAAAAAAAAAAAAGAAATGAAAAAGGAGACATTACAGCTGACACTGCAGAAATACAAAGGATCATAAGAGACTACTACTATAACATTTTCAACCAGTAGCCTGTTTATGTATATTTGAGTTGTAATAGTCTTTAACATTACAAATAATACTGCAGTGAATAGTCATGTACCTATGTCGTTCCCTTCCTTCCTTTATTTTTTCTTTCTTTCTTTCTTTCTTTTTTCTTTTTTCTCTCCCTCGCTTTCTGCCTTTGCCCCTCCTCTCTCCCTCTCATCCTCCCTCCCTGGGTGTCTGTCTGTCTCTCTTTCTTTTACTTCTTTTCTAATAGCCTCAGTAATATCAAAACTCAGAAATCATTACTGGTTTCTTATAATATGATCTAAAATAATGGTAGCTCTCTAAAATCACCTACTTTGAGATACCCATCTTTGGTCTTGAGGTTTGATAGATTGTTAAAGTTAAATAATTAAGTATTTTAACTTAAAAGTCATATTGTTAGAACTAAAAAGGGGCAGCATGTATGAGTGGTAATTACCAGGAGAAAGGAGAGGCAAGAAATTGCTAAGATAATAAATGATAAGGCAGGATGAGAAGAATTGTGAGCAAGCAGGAAGGAGCCATATAAAGGAAGGTTATTTGGAAAGAAAGAAAGGAAGAAGAGATCCACAAGGATAAAAGCCCTAATTATGTGACCAGTTGTATGCAAATATTTTGAGCAGTGGACTGAATAATAAAAGATCCAGCTATCTCCTTCTCAATCTCTTTTTCTTATTGTGATATTTAAAAAAATAATTTTTGTGTTTCTGCTTCCTTAATTTAATTTACACTGGACCAGATATCTGGTTAACCAGATAACTGTTAACTCTGGAGCCAGCCAAATTTTTCACGGCAGATTTCAGGGATTATTTGTAGTGTTCACAACCTAAGGTAGCTAGAGTATGAAAAATATAACATTTTGTTCTTACTCTGAAACCTTGAAAGGGATATTTAAATTGAGATGACTGATTTCCTGTATCAATTTGACAGAGAACTGCTACCCAAGAGAACATCAGTGACTACAGGTCTTTTCCTTCCCAATCCATTCATTTCATTCACATTTAAGGGCTCTTACTGTGTGGAGAAGTTTCCTGATGTTGTTTTTCAGTATTCTCATTACACTTATACCACTTTTCTGGATCCTTATAATTTCCAAGATATTACTTTGTATTCACTTTCTTCACAGAATTTCTCTCTCTCTCTCTCTTTCTCTCTCGCTCTCTCTCTCGCTACATATATACATATATATATATATATATATATATATATATATATATATATATATATATATAATCAGAACAATTTGGCAATACATAGATGGAGTATTTAGCTGGAATGGAGTGTTCTGGGTACTGATTTTCATCCTTGGATGTGTCATTTCTGTGGAGTATTCCCAGAAGTACATAATGGTTTTCTCTAAAACATTCTCTGCTTGTTATCTTTTTTCAGCAGCCTCATCTCTGCCTTACGACTGTGTGAACGAACATATGGGCTTCAATGCTCTTTTCTTATAGCAAATAGAGTAAAGAGTGACTGAAAAATCATTCTGAACAGACAAGCACACAATGTGCTGGGTTAAATGAGTTTAGTGAATTTTAATGCCATTTCTATTATATCGAAATAAGCTTGGCACTGGGGACATTCTTTGTTTAGAAAAGACTGAGAGAACAGGGGTTTCTGTGCATTTTCATCTGAGCAGAGGGAGGCCCACTGAATGCAGAACAAAGTCAGAGGGAACTGTTAACTGGAGATTAAGCTCTAACAATCAAGCTGCTTGCCAATAAATTTCAAACCTATCTATGCAAGTCATTCAATAATAGCAGACTTGCAAAGCAATTAAAGTCAGCCCTTCCTGTTTAATTTTTGCAAAATGGGGCTGGGTTGCCTGAGCTTTCATTTGCTGTGAAATAATAAATGAAATGAGCCAGGAACATACTGATGTCTTGATGAACACCTAGTGCCCTCTCACAGATTTTTTTTTTAAACTTAGGGGAGGAGTGGACCAAACCTTACTAGCAAAAAAAGTAAAATGGGAGAACCTGATTAATCAGCATCACTGTTTCAAACCAAATCAAATATTTATTTTACCATCTACAGCCACTTTCTTTTGCACATTTTTTTCTTTTTTAACTGATTTCAAAGCAACATTATAGAAATATTTATGTTTAGCAGAGTAAGTAAATTACTTTGTCAGACATAATCTAAGTTTACCTGTGTAGTGTCCCACCTTCCCCTCACCCAACTCCAATTTTTCTATGCCTGTATCTAGTAATTCTTGCCACTCAACTTTTGAGGGAAATTGGGTTAAAGTAAGTGTGAGATATGGTAAATTGTATTTAAGGTTACAATTCTGGATAATGCACTTACTTATGCTGATCATTTGAGTGGGTAAATTATTCCACAAGTAAACATTTTATTGTATATTCTCTGAAGTTTACATTTTATATGTCTATACTCATAATGCAATATATGCATGTAGTCAGGTTATTACAAGTATAGACTTTCTCATTCAGCCGATTTTACTTTCAGTATCAACTCTGCCACTAACTGGCAATATTGTGGTTTTACGTACAAAAGTTAGTCTTTGAGACTCATTGTGTATATCTTCAAATTGGTTATAACACAATACCATAAATAAATGAGATAATGCTTATAAAGTCCTTAATTCAATACCTGCTGCAAAGTTAGTTCTCAGTGTATATTTTTTGTGTTTAATCTTTACATACGTATACCTTTATATTTTGTAAAGATGGAGTTATGTTATATATACTGTTTTATGACTTACCATTTTTACTTAACTGTACATTATAGATCTTTTTGAATAATGTGAATATACAGTGCATAGCATCATAAATTTTATTTATCATAATTTTAGTATCTGTCCAGTATTTCAATGTACAGATACACCAGTATACAATGATAAAAGAATAACGTGAAGGTAAAAATTTCTACTCAAAATTTAAAAATTTTGTACACACTTTCAAATTCCCCTTCAAAATATTTATATGGATTTCCATTTAATAAATAGTTTGTCTCAGTATAAATTCATTAAAACAAAAAGATTTTTGCCTTATTTCAACTATATCTGTAATAGCTAAGGAATATTAACTATATTTTGAATGAAATCTACAATACATTTCTGAATCTGAAACTATAGCTATAGTAAATTCTGCCTAAAAGTTAATACAGTAAGTCCCCTACATATGAACTTTCAAGTTGCTAACTTTCAAAGATGGGAATGTGCATTTGCATGTCCAATCACGTTAAGTTAGTTCACGAGTCTGGCGTACAATGTCACATGCATGCATCCTCTACAAGTAGGTGTGCTTTTGTGTACTTTACTGTACAGTACTATATAGAGTACAGTAGTACAGTATCTTTAGTACAAGCCCAGGATGTCTGGAAGCAAGCATAAAAGCAGCAGTGATGTAGCTGGTACTGCTAAGATGTAGCAGCGGTGACGTAGCTGGTATCTCCTATTGCTAATGATCCTTCAGCTCTACCATCTCCCACCTCCTCTCCCTCCTCCAGTTCATTGGATACCAGCCACTGTATGTCAGCTGTTGTACTTTTCAAGGTACTGAACTGTAAAATTAAAAATGTTTTCTTTATTTTTGTTTGTTTTTATTTATTATTTGTATGAAAAGTATTATAAACGTATTACACTACAGTACTATATAGTCAATTGTGTTAGTTGGGTACCTAGGCTAACTTTGTCGGACTTACAAACAAATTGGACTTATGAATGTGCTCTCAGAACACAACTTGTTCATATGTAGAGGACTTACTGCATTGCATAGTAAAATTAAAATAGTAGTTATTCTCTAGAAGTATTTATATTTCATATTTTTCTAAAATTATGAGTAACTCATTTTAAAGCAAAAGATAATTAAAAGTAAATACTGTCCAGGATTATCTCTTTAAATAGTTAACTATTTGTTCTCCACAGGCAGAGAAAATAAGTATGCTGATTAGTAAAAATTTGAATATATCTTAAAAATAATGAATTACTTATCAAGTTTGTGTCAGAGTGAAGGAAACATTGTAGAGAATGACAAGTTAGGAGACAACTGCTCAGAAACATGTGAGTCTCTCTTGCCATAGACTGAAACTAAAGTGTTACTATTGTTGAGTATCCCCTCCTTACGGAGGTCAAGACTCATCAATGTGGAGGCTGAGGTCAAGAGAGCAGTTAAACTTCCCCAGGATGGGGCAACCACCCCTATTCTCAGAATCCACTGTGTGTTCCTCTATCTTTGTGCTTATAACATTACATTAAAATTATCTGCTCTTACTTATTTTTTCCACTAGACTATATGACATCTCATGGATAATCTATATTTAATCATATTTGTATATTTGACATCTAGCACTTATATTCTGAAATGAATTAAAATGAACTGAATGGTTGTCTAAATTAGAGATCCAAGAACTGTGGTGCTAATAATATATTTCTATTACTTTAAAATTGTGTAAATACTGCCAGTGACTAAAGACATTGATAATACATAATAGGTTGTGGATATTGTTGTAAAGGAACAAGGTATAAAGAGAGACTATTAAACTTGTCACTAAGAGATATAAATTTCAGCTCCATCAGTTTCCTAGTTAAACATTGGACACCCTTGGTCTCTCTCTTCTTATAGAGTTGTTAGTTTAAGGTTTGGCTTTTATAGTTTTAAGACTTATAAGGCACTTTTGTAAAGCTGCCCTACATAAAAAGTAACCAGGAAATGATAAGGTAAGTTTCACATATTTATAATACCTTGACTGAGATACAATATAGACCATTTTTAAAACAAATTCTCAGATTGTAAACAAAGAATTAGAGTAGAAAGTCTCGTCAAAACAAGTCTAAAAATAAATACAAGGGTAGTGTAACAGCAGAATATGGAAGGGCATCTACAATTTGTACAAAGCCTACCATTTAAGGTTCAAAATTAGGTGATTACTTTTATTATGTTATTAAAATTATGTTTGACTATGATTTAACAGCAATTCAAATTAAAGGTGGCTTCAATAATACATGAGTTTATTTGCCTCTTATGTACGAGTCTAGAAGTTGTTCATTCCTGCTAGAATGCTAGCTCTGTTCTATGCTGTCCTCAGGGACCCAGGCTCATTATATCTTTCCATCATCTCCAGGGTGTACCTTAATTCTCACGGTCCAAGATAGAGCCTCTAACATTATGATTATAGTTCAAGAATCAGGGACAAAAAAAAAAAAAAAAAAAAAAAAGGAGAAGTCTCAAAAGGGAAGCATCAGTTGATCTTTAACTAAACCTGAAACCTAAACTAAAGACTGTTACATAGATAATTTTGCATAATATAAAACCTGACACTTAGCCAAGACAGTCACATGTAGTCACATGTAAACAGATGAATTTCTCTTCTGTTCTATAAACAGATGAACATTCTATTAATATGGAAGACATGAGGAACAGGTATAACAGTACAACTTTTTCCCATAATCTTACTCTTTGGTTACCTCAATATTCATGTGCAGCATTCTTTTTTCACATAGACTGTACTAACTACCTTAGGAGAAAAATACCAATAAAGTCTCATCCAGTTTCTGCCTCCAGCTCAAAGTTCAGAGCTTTTGGGTGCCACACAATTTTTTTCTATTAGATGTGAATGTGGTTTCTCCCGGTCCAGACACCTCTGAACCAAAGAACATGAAATCTACTTTCCACCATATCCATCCTACCCAGAATGTGATGGTGATGGTAGGATAAGAATAAGACAACTGAAATAAAAACTTCCACCTGGAAATGAGGATAGGCAACTAGCATTCATTGTCTACAAAAACTATCACATCTTGTTGGGTAGAAATAGAAATACTTGTATTTTTAGTAGTACAATTTATTTTGTGAGTTCATCCAGACTTTTCTTGTTCTACACTGTGGAACAAATAATCTTGTTCATTGCCATAATTCCCAGCTCTCTTTTCTCGGTACTTACTACATATATTTTACTTCTATAAGCAAAAATAAAGTTATCATTGAAGAGTATCCATTTCTGTAATCTTAACAACTTTAACCATCTCCTTTCTGCTGGTGCAAAATTGAGGCTCCAAGCATTGCATTAGAGGTATAAATCAGGCTTTTACTGATTAGACCTATAACTTCTTTGGCGATATAATTTCCCCCAAATCTTAGAAGGCATACTTGCAAATAACCACAGCCGAGATCTTGCCTAGACCTACTTTTAAGCTTTAAGTTTCTTATATTTTTTCCTTTTAGCATCTGTAGTAAAGTAGCAGCTTTAACTTGATCTTTGCTACTGCACTCATCTCCCTCTGTTTGACAGGGAGATATCAGTGAAAATTTCTTTAAAAAAAAGTTTGGGGCAATAGTTATCTCCTGCTAAGGATTCCTCTTCATTGTCATTGTTTTTATGTGTGCTTCAGTTTGGACTCCAGATGCAATGAACTTTTCAATCCTCCAAGATTCCATATTAGTTGTACTCTCTTCATCAGCTTAGATTTCAGGCTGCAGAGAGACAGACTCTCACTTGACAAAGCTATAACCCCTTCCACCTCTGTTGTCAGTTAAATTGGTTCTAGCCTGAGTTTTTCTCTATTTGTAGGATTCAGTTAAAAGCTTAAAAAAAAATCATCATTTCCAGGTTCTCAGATCTACTTCACATAGAATAATATTGAATTCAAATGTTGAAAAAAAGTGTTTGAAATGAGATACAATATATTTTTTCTCTCTTTCATAAACAGATGCTAGAGGTAAGTGGTCAGGATAAGGATGGGGACTGGAGTCCATGGTGTCCTCAAGGATCCAGACCTTATGTAGCATTATAGGAAAAATTTAATCCTATCCTCACCACTTTTTAAGGATACCTTCCCATCACATCCATGATCCAAGCAGTAAGAGGTAAAAAACAGGGTTAAAAAGTGAGCAAAGAGCAGGTAACACATATTTGAAGTAAATTTTCCAGAAGCTGATATTTCACATTTCTGTGAATTGGCCAGAACATAGTTATGTGGTCTCATATAAATGTATTGGAGGTTGGTAACGTAGTCTTTGCTTTCCTTGACCACTTCCAGGTTGAAAATTCTTATCATTATGGAAAAAAAGAAATCATGAATACTGTGGAAGAAAGCTTTCTCTGTCATATTAAATAAGCCACCAATGGCACCAATCAGTTTTCTTCTGATTGTCAATTATTCCTTTATTTATCCATTATATTGTGAATTAAGTTTAATTATTCAATTAATTGTAAACAAAATTGGGCATCATTAGGCATATGTAAATAAGTAAAAGCAATCACTTCATTTCTAAGCTAATCGCTTGCTCTTATAAAACATTAATTATTCTATCTTCTGAAAAACAAAAACAAAGCAAAACAAAAATCTTTTTTTCCCTTCAGTGAAATAACACAATTCTTTTATTTGGTCTCTATTTGAACAAGAATACTACTGGAAATCAGCCTGAGGCGTTTTTTCTTTCATATGATTGATCAACTCCCATTTTGTATTTTTCCTAACTCTGTCCTTAAACCCTGATGCATTTCATCATCCTGTATACCATGTGGTACTCCCCATCATCTCACTTTCTGACTGATATTGTTCAATAGGAAAGATTCCCTGCTGTTATCTTTTTACAGGAACACCTATTACTGTGCTGGAAAGGGCAGAATGTACAAATCTTATTTTCTTTACTTTCACTTCTCAACAGATTAGAAAATCTCATTGAACAATTTCTAATATGAAGAACACTTGACATTTTCCTCAGTTTTAAACTGGCCCTCATTTATAATATTTCTATCATGAGTTTAGATCTGTCAGAGACTTTCACAAAGAAGTATTAGAAAAAAATAAAAGTAAGTAAGAGAACTGTTGCTTAGCGCTTCCAAAAAGTCATGTATTATAGTAGGATAAAAGAAGCTGAGCAAGAAGCTGACCATTTTCACTATAATGGTCAAGAAGAAATCACCAACACCAAGGATAAACTGAAAAACCTAGGGACCTGTATTATGTCATTCCCTCTAAGAAACAATCTATCTGGAACTGGGAGACTTGTTCCTACACTCAGATCAGTGTTTAGGACGTATTTATCCAAATTTTAACTCCAATGACTGAAATCCATTTTCAGCTCAACTGTTTATAAAACTGTTAAAAGTCACACAAAAAATACATGAGTGATATCATTGGTTTCACGGATCTTCTGTGTCTCCTTCCATCTTGACAAGTCCTACACACTAAATGCTTTCATATAGAGTAAAAAATTCTAGAGAACTAATGATTGTTAGAAGAATTTCGCTTTCTGCTTTAAAATTATCCACATGCATTTTCTGGTTAAAAGGGAGATATTTCTTTATTAAAATGAGGTTTGCAATATATTTTCCCAATATTTTTTTGTTATTTCAGACTTTGATCTTTTATGCTATTATTAATATATCGTACATTGGCATTGAGCATTGTTTTTTGAAGAGTTGGAAGTATTTACTTTGTATATAAATTAAGGATGATAATAGAATCAGAAGTAAATATTTAGTACTTGAATCTGTCATTCTCTGTAATAAATGGTCTACACCAGGGGTCTCCAACCCCTGGGCAGAAGGCTGGTACTGGTCCACACCCTGTTAGGAAAGGGCCGCACAGCAGGACGTGAGCAATGGGTGAGTGAGCGAAGCTTCATCTGCTGCTGTGCATTGCTCCCCATCACTCACATTACCACCTGAACCATCCTTCCCCCACACCCCATTCTGTGGAAAAATTGTTTTCCAAGAAACTGGTCCCTGGTGCCAAAAAGGTTGGGGATCACTGGTCTACAGAACTGACATAATTTAGATAACTTTATTTTTACGTGTAATCTCCAGTATACCTTACAATATTATAATAATCATGCCTGATGTTTAAACAGGCATGATAATGATAATTTAGTACCATTTTATTTATACACTTTCAAAATACACATAAAATATAAATAGGCAATCTCGTCATTGTATTGGCTGGAGACATAGATTTTTATCAATCTTTATATATTTCTAATCACAGAATAATAATTCTAATGCATAGAATCACAGACAGAAAGATATTTTGTAAAGACTTCAATTTGTGTGCTTTAATAAAGTAGATTAGAGAGGAATTTTTCTTCATGGGTCACATTCAGATTCATGAGGTAGGCTGCCCAATAGAGATAGGAGACCTATTCTGACAGAAGTTCTATAAAATAAGGTTTTGAAATTAGTTGTTTTGAAGATACCACCTAGGGTGTCCCTGCTCAGGCACTAAGGTACAAAAAAGATAATATTATTGGTAGGAGTCGTCAGGGAATGGGTTCATATGTTATTTATCTTTATATTCCTGATTTAAATTTTAGCTCAGTGCCAAAAACTTAGCGTTGCCTCAATAGCTGATTGATGACAATACAAATAAGTGATTCTGCATGTGTGTGCACATGTGCTGTGTTTAAGTCAACAAACGTGCATATGTAACCCATTATAAAATACACTACCCAGATGTGATTCTATTCAACTACTAATCTTCCCATTATAGGAATGAGTAAAATTTCTACAATGGGAAGGATAACCTTCAGCCCTGTTCTTAATCAAACTGCTAACATTTGGATTGAAGTCATTTATTTTTAGCCCTGCATTTATTTTTACTCAGATAGCTATCTTTTCTGTATGAAGGTTTCTCCAAGATAATTACATTAAAAAAGAAGGTCTTTAGAAAATCTAAATGTCAATATGGAAAGCTGTAACTACTATTCCTACTACTTCTTTCACATGTCTTCCATTACTTTTCTTATCTCTTTATATGCTGCACATTTTTCTCTACCAGTTCAGAAGTTTCATCTCCAACATATTGTAATTAGTACATTCTAGTAATAGTATATGGAGATTAGATTCCTCAATGCTACAATAAGCAAAAAACTTTGCTACTGTGAACTTTCTTATATTCTCTTTTTCAGTCATTTTCCAAAGCTCTTTTTTCCTTGGTCATGAGTATCTTGTGACAGGTGTAAAACGACCTGGTTCATTGATAATTCTTAAAATTAGCCACATAGCCATGGGACCAAAGACCTTACTGGTGACTCTTATTATTTTGCTTCCCACCTTGGCTATACTGATCAAAAGTGATATGGATAAGTGGAATAAGTCATGACCAATACTAACATCTTTCCTCTATCATAACTTTTCTCTCCACTAAAAACCTTGGGTCTATGTTAAACCTTCTGTTTTCTCTCAACTAAAGGGAAGATTTATTTAACTTGTTTTTAGGGGAATGCATATATTTTCAGTTAAGTTCTTTCTATTAGAAAACCTGTTCTTTTTGGAAACAATAGAAATCATTTCAATCTTTTCCTGTCTCCTTTAAGTCTTTCTCACCTAGCCTGTGAAAGTTGTTCTAATTCATATTTTCAAAAACAATGCTTAATGTTCAAACAGCAAAACACTTATCCTAATCTTCATCAAAATATCAGTCAACTCAGTGGTAAAATAAAGCATAGTTGTGTTGATTAAAGGAAAGGAAATTCCATATGTAAAGCACATTTACAGAGGTGAGCATGAAGTCATATTCAATACAATGGGAGCTATTATTTACAAGTAGATTACAGGAACTTCTAATCAAAAACAAATATTTTCAAGTAAAGATTCACATGATTATCTACAAATGCATCTTTTGTTCGTGTGTGTGTGTGTGTGTGTGTGTGTATGTGTGTTGGCTGATGGTTGTGAATAACAGGAAAATATTTCAGTTAATAATAATATATTTATACATTGTATTCAGATAAACCACTCTCAGGTTTAAGGATAAGACATTGAATGTTGTTAATAGTAGCTAACAGGAAATTTTCCCCCATATTCAAAAGTTATATTCCTGCATTTGTCAAGACTGAAGTAAAAACAAATTTATGGTCTTGACACTGAAGAAAAGCTAATTTATGATCTTGACATTAACACTTCTCTTTAAATACTCCTGTGACTGCTTAGTCATGTATAGGTTTTAAGTCTTAATTTTGTGCAGTTTAAACAATTTTATATTTTGACAACTTTAAATGCATGGCAACAGTACACCAAAAAAATCTTATAAACTACTGTTACAGAATCCTTAGATGTTCTAAGGAATTATTTTTTCTGATGGAAGAGCAAACTCATTTCACCCATGACACCCTTTTCTCCTTTTATTCCCTTGTTCTTCTATGCATATGCCTTTGAGGCAAAATGTATAACATCATTACGTTTTTTTACAAACAAAACTTAGTTTAATCTTCTAATTTGTTAAGTTTGTCCAGAGATTCTAATGGATACATGCTCTCTGTTTTCCACGGAAGTTTTTATTATGTTGACTTTGTATTTATTTTTTAATTCTCCCTTCTATTTTTCCCATTTTTCTTATTTATCACCAAGAATATGTCTCTTACCTCTGAAATTTTCATTGAGTCTCAACTTTCATGACTTTTTAAAAATTAATTAATTAATTGATTTATTATTTATTTGGTTGCATCAGGTCTTAGTTGCAGCACGTGTGATCTTCATTGTGACATGCGGGGTCTTTCATTGCAGGGTGCAGGCTCAATAGTTATAGTGCAAGGGCTCTCTAGTTGTGGTGCATAGGCCCTAGAGCATGTGGGCTTAGCTGCCCCATGACACATGGGACCTTTGTTCCCCAACCAGGGATCAAACCCATGTCCCCTGCATTGGAAAGTGGATTCTTAACCACTGGATTTTTAATTGTTAATCTTCTGGTTAATGACTTAATCATTTTATACCACCATGTAAAACAAAACTTCCAAAATTTTGCCCACTTCAATCATGTATCCTCTTTAGTTGTCTCACAAGAATTTTGTAACATGAATTTTTCCAAATCTATCTTTCATATAAACATTTTTTTCAAGAAGTTAAAGTAGTTCCATATTTCTTATTCTATATATCCCAAAGGCTTCTGTGTGGATTTCAAAGCCCTGAATCATTTTTTTCCCAAATTGCCTCTTTCCTCTTATTATTCAGTATCCATATCCATTCTATCAATAATAAGGTGGACTTGTTAGTCATCCACATAGGCCCATGGCAGACATTGGCTAAGTACTCCCAATCCTGATTATTTTTTTCTGAGTACATATAAAGTTATTTCTCAGGCTCCTTTGCAGTTAGATCCAGGTCATGTGAAAGAATTTAGCTAACTGATGTATCTAAATGTGATGTATACTAATTGAAGTTTTGGTCCTTATTATTTCCTGAGATATCTTTGGTTGATTCTTTCTCCTACCCATGCTGCTAGAAATTTAAAAAATTTAAATGAAAAATATGCTATGATGGAGGAATTTGACACCTTCAGTTAACTGGTCAGAAGAGAGACGTCTGAAAGATTCACCTGACATATAAGACTGTGACTAAAATGAGAAATAAACTTTTATTTGGAAAAGCCACTGATTGTTGTTGTTGTTAAAACTGCCAGAAGTGTTATCATTGCAATGTAATGCCAAATCCACCTCTTGGCTCCTATTAGTCCCTTGTAGTAGTTGTACTCTTTGATGGATCATTTAATGCATTTTTTTGCTCGTCTGTCTTTTAGATTGACTTTTAGACTGCAAACAACCTGAGAGCAATATCTATGGTTTAACTCAGATATATGATAGTTTCTCTCTCTCTCTCTCTCTGTATATATATATATATATATATATATATATATATATATATATACTAATTAATTAACTCTGAATATACAGAACTAAATAACTCTCAAGCTCTGTTAAAGAAACTATTCCAGTACTTCCAATTCAGGTCAGTCTTGATGTAACAACTTTAAGAAATGGACAGACATATAGAACAACTGCTTTTAGAGTTTGTAGAACAGCCAGCACAGGAGTGTGATCTCAGAAAAGAAAACAAATAAGGAATGTCCTATGATTGCTCTAGTTTAGCACTTGGAGAAAATGGCCAGGTTGCAGTCAATCATCAGTCAGCCTTATCATCTTCCTGATTTGAAGAAATGCAGATGGGATTTAGAGAGCACAAATAATCTAGAGTTTGCATGGCACAACAGAGAACAAGAGTGGAGATATTAGGAGAAAGACAGGGAGAGAGAGAGAAGCAACTATGGAGATCTCTAGAGAGTACTCTTCAAGTCTTCAGTTGAGTGGTGAGAAGTAAATGTATGTAAAGAGCCATCTGAAGGAATGGATAGAACAATCCTTGAGGCTCAAATAAGGCCAGGAAAAATTCTTGTTCCTAACAATCAAAGTGGAAAAGACTTGTAATTCACATGTCATCAGAGTATGCAGAAGGCTATTGTCTCAGTAGTGGATAAAAATTAGCCCTAGACTAAATGTTGCTGTGGTGCTGTCTAAAAGACCCTAAAGAGCTTCCTCAAAAAGACCAAACTCTTTCCAAATAACTCAACTGCATCCAAGAAAAAAAAACCTCAAAAATATTTAAAATAATACAATAAGATCCAGCATACAAAAACATAAAATGTTCAATTGTTAGCATGCAAAAAAATAAAATATTAAATTAAAATATAATTTTAAAAAATTACCACTCTTTCAAAAGAAACAGGTAATTACAACTCGTGTGAAAAGGAAAAATCAATTGAAACTGATCCAGAAATAATTAAGTTGATAGAATAAGTATTCAAAGACATTAAAATGTATTGTAATTATATTCCAGGTAGTCAGGAAAACTAGAGCATATTAAATGGAGATATGAAAGGTGTGTAAAGAACTCAACTGAGAATATAGAATTCTACAGATTTTTATTTTTAAACCTTAAATTTAGGAAACCACTGGCTTGGATTTAAAAAGTTAGATTAGATACAGAAGAAGAAAAGTTTAATGAACTTCAAAATATAGAAGTAGAAACTACTTAAAATGTAACACAGATGAATAATAACTTAAGAAATTTGAATACAGTATCAGTTAGCTCTGAGCCTAATATATGTATAATTGGAGTAAAGATAGGAAAGGGAAGAAGGGACAGAAAAATTATTTTAAGAAACATCATCTGAAAATATTTAAAATTTAAGATAAAATATAACCTTCAAAATGCAAAAAGCTCAATGAGCCCTAAGCAAAAAAGACATCAAGAATATTACATTGATGTACATCATAATCAAATTGGTTAAAACCAATAATAAAGAGAAAATTAAAAGCAGTTAAAGAAAAAAGTCATGTTACATATAAAGGAACAAACAAGAATAGTAGCATGTCAGAACCATGAAAGCCAAATACAGTGAAACAACATATTTAAAGTCTTGAAGGGAAAAAAAAAATCTAGGAATTTAGACTGCTCAGAAATAAAATAAAATAAAATAAAACATAAAATAAAACAAAATTATATCCATATATATTTAAGTAAAGGCAAAATAAATAGTATTTTTTTGTATTTTCAGAAATACAAAAGCCAAAATAATTTATTTCCATATATTTGCACAAAACTTCCATCCATTACATGTATAAAAACTTTACTGTATACTTGGAGAATGAAGATGGAAAAAGTAGATATTTTGTTTCTTAAAATTTTTCTACACAGTATGTTATGATTTTCTCCTCTTAAACTGAAAAAAACAGAAATAGCATTCTAACTATATTTAGTTAGGTCAATTTCCCTCTCTTCTTCTAGTAGTTAATGATGTGTATTTTTAAAGTAAATATTGTTTGAGCTAATAATCTTTAGAATAATAATTTTCTACACTCTTTGGAGGAAATAAGCCAATCAGTGAAAAGACTCCACTTATGTTTTAACCACTTAGGAGTAGACTGAAGCATCTGAGGCCAATCTTTGTGATGGACAAAATAAAGGAGTGATTGAACTAGAGCCCTGTAAGGAGGCAGACATCTCGGTGGTGGACATCTTGCTTTTATCACATGATGCTTTAGGATTCATCAGGACCCTGTTGATTTCCTCAAAAGAAAAAAGCCAGATAACAAAAAAATGGAGGCCACTACAAAAAAAAAATTCATTTTCTAAATGAAGTATTACTATTACAACGAATGCCAGTAATATCTATACAGAGAGCAACAACAACAACAAAAATCCCAGAGATGGTAAATAAGTATTGACCAGAGGTGGGAAAGAATTTGAGGAGGATGAGGATGGAGGAGAAGAGAGATGTAACATCTATTGTTTCCTTTGGTATACATTATACTCAAATAAAAATATTTTAAGGTGCCTTTTGTGCTTTAGAGATTCTTAAATTTTAGAATTATATACTAATAATTAATTGAAATAGATGCTCTAAGGTTAAAGATTATCTAAAACTATTGTGCCAACAATACAACAATTTTCACTGCTCTCTAATTTTTCTGAATTTTCCTATTTTTCTTTCCTGCATATATCATATATTCTTCAAGGGAAAAATCATGTTTTATATATTTGTTTATAAACATTTTGCTAGGTGTATATTTATGTATATAAATAATAATAAAACACAACTAATGTAAGTCAAAAAACATAGGAATTAAAACATGTATACCACTTTGAAATACAGAATAATATCAATTAAGGGTTAGAAAATGAGTACTTAATTTATATATTTCCTAAAGAATATGAGTAACTCAATCATATGGAGCATAAAATGAAGTAGCAGCCAGTCCAGCATTCCTATGATTATTTTAGGAAAAAGTCAATTTGGTGCTTGGAACTCAAAATCTGAGTAAATTATGATGATAAAAGATTTTATGGTCTTGAATTTGACAATATAAAAGTGTAATATAATTTTGAATTTTGCTCAGTGTTATGAGAAAAATAGTCTAATAATAATCTTAATAGATGTGTTTGAAAAAGGACAATGAAGACAGGGACTTCAGAAGAATTGGGGAAATGGGGATGTTAAAGGACTCTAGAAAAATATTTAAAGAAGAAGATGAGAATCTTGATTTGAAAGTAAAATAAGAAATTCAAAATATCTGGCTTTGATCCTAGGTTCTACATATCTGAGACACATAAACCTAGAGAAATTTATTTAATCTCTCTGTTTCTTGAATTCATTATAGATACAAATATATTTTAAAATAGAATTTATTTAATGGTATTAGGAGAATTAAATGAATTATCACATGCAAACTATTTAGAGTACTGATTAACACATGGAAGTAATTTCATGAATGTTTGTCATTGTTAATATTGATTAAAGGTATTCTAGGTTGCTATGTTTTAGGATTTTTGATTTCAGATAAAAACAATGGTAACTCTCACACATACAACTTGTATATGTAGTACAACTGATATTAGCTCACGAAAATGGATAATTACCACTTCCTCCAAACTATACCATTCAATGACATCACATAAATTGTTCAAAATCATCTATAGTTGGAGTATTTATACCACAGATATTGTCAAATATTACAAATCAGGTTTGTTTGTTTTTTCATTTGTTTTTGTTTGTTTGTTTGTTTGTTTTTATTCCTTTGGAGAGTAGTTTTTTAAAAATTTGCCAGCACACGGCTGGTTATATGAATCACTGATGAGAAGGGGCACAGTGACGCCTATATTTCACCACAAAGAAACAACCCAGACAACAAAGCTGCTGGGGAAGGTGAAATGATCAAGGCCACATGTTCAGTGTGGTAGGTGCTAGTGGGCTTGCAGAAGCAGTGAGGAGATGAAATCCAAAGCCCACAAAATTGAAAACTCTCAAGAGATTCAAGATGGCAGAGAAGTAGGTGGACATAGAGTTCATCTCTCTCCACGGATGCATCAGGAATACATCTACAGATGCAACAATTCTCGCAAAACACCAGCTGAAAACTAGCAGAAGACCTTGGACACCAGAAAGGACGATAAAGATCCCTGCATAACTGGCTAGGATGGAGAAAAGAAGGGAGAAGGAGGAGGAGAGGAAGTAGAATGGGACCTGCATCCCAGGGCAGGGGAGCTGAAGCAAAATAGAGATTCCCGAATTTGCAGAAACCCACTCTGTGAAGGAGAAACCCCCCCATCAGATGGGGAAATCTACTGGGACAGAAGGGAAGCATTTGAGGCTGTTGGAAGAGGGTGAAACAGCCTATCTGTGGCAGGTGAGACAGAATGAGAAATACACAGACAGTCTGAACCATGGCCTTACATGACCCAGACTGGGACATGTGTTCACAGGTGTTCAAGGGGCCTGGGAGCTGGTGCATGGGGCTTGGAGAACAGGTCCGGAGTAAGAACTGCTGTTGGCTGTGGGGAGACTGACTGAGAGGACAGGAGGGAGGAAATCTGCAGCAGGGAATGCCTATGGAGGAAGACTGGACTGCCATGGAAGCAGGGCACTACTGCTGAGTCACACACAGGGGGCAGAGCCACTACTGTAACCTTTCTTTCCCCACACTCCAGCACCTGCCAACGACAATAAAAGAAGCCAGCTCAGGGCTGGCTCTTGTGCGCTGGATGCTGAGCAATAAAAAAAAAAGCCCTCTTAGGGCCAGCCCTCCCATGCCTGCTGCCAGGTGCTAGAAAAAGCCCAGCCAGGACTGTCCATCATGTGCCTTATTCCAGGTGCCAGAAAAGGCCCTCACTAGGGTCATATCTCTTGCGCCCATGGCCACCTTCTTCCCTACACATTTGGCACTGCTGGGGTTTCTGAGATTCAAGCAGTCTTACCACCTCTGTGCCTGGTCCTCACAGGACCAAGAGCTCTAAGGCAGCCTCAGGACAGACTCCTGTGGGTGGACCACACACAGAGGTGGGGATAAAACCAAAGCTGAACCCCAGGGATGGGGTGACTAATGAAGAAGATTGAAAATCTTTCCATCAGCAATACAAGCTGCAGATTAGATACCTGTGATCAGCTAGGTAGACCCTGCATCTATGGAATATTTGAGTACACAATGAGTGTTCCCACAAATGAAAACAGTCTAGCTCTAGCAGCTGTGGACTTTAGGGGCAAGCACATGCAGGAATTAGACCAGATCAGAGTCTGAGTGGTGCCCACAGGGTCCACAACAAGTCCAGAGACCAGCCCAGAGGCAGAGTAGAGCCTCTTGTGGAGGCAGAGGTGGGCTGTGGTTCACAGCATGTGCAAGGACATTTACAGTGGAGACCTCAGGGAAACATAATGATTACTATGAATTTTATCATGTTTTGATTCATTCTGTTGTTGGTTCTGGCTTCTTTGTTTTTGTTTCTTTTTCTTACTTTCTTTTTCCTTTGTTTTTTTAATATTTTTTTTTATTTAGTCTTTTGGGATATTCATGTTTTAGAAGATATTTTTTATTTCTATTATTTTATATATTCTATTTTTACTCTGCTTTTCTGTTGTTCTGAGTTCTTTTCACTTATTTTTTTCTTCTTTTTCTTTAATATATTTTTCTTATATTTCCATTTCTACTTTGCTTTTCTGTTGACCAGTGTTTTTTATTTTATTTTTTTACATCATTTTTACCAGTTAGTTCTGTTTCCTTGCTTTATTGTACAGTTGGCACACTACTTTGGTTTTGTTTTTAGGTTATGTGTTTTTGTTAGTTTTAATCCTGTTTGATTTTGTTTTTGAGTTCTACTTCTCTGGCTGTTCTCTTGCTTTTTGTTTTATTTGGCTCTTTGTTTCTTTTACGTGTGTATGTGTTTCCTTGTTTCTGTTTTTTGTTTGCTTGATTTTGTTTTTACCGTTTCTCTGGGGTTTTGTCTTTTTTTTCTTTCTTTAGCATATTTTCTTTTTTAAATATTTCTACTTCTACTTTGCTTTTCTGTTGTTCTGTCTTCTTTCCCCTTTCTCTTTTTTCTTTTTTTTAATTTAAAAAAAAGAAAATTTGGTTCATTTTGTTTCTTTGCTTCATTCTTCAATTGGAATTCTGCTTTGGTTTTGTTTTTGGTTTTATGTTTTTGTCAGATTTCTTTTTAATTGTTTGATTTTGTTATTGGGTTCTTTTGTTTGTCTGGTTGTTCTCTTGCTTTTTGATTTATTTGGTTCTGTATTTGTTTCTTTTGTGTGTGTGCATGTTTCCTTGTTTGTTTCTGTTTGTTTGATTTTACTTTTTACCATTTGTCTGGGGTTTTGTTAGTTTTTTTTTTTTTAATCCCCCTATTGCTGGGACGAGTGACTTACAGGGTCTTGGTCCCTTAACCAGAGGTCAAGCCTGAGGCTCTGGGGTGGGAGGACCAAGTCCAGGACTCTAGACCACTAGAGAATTCCTATCCCCAGGGAAGATTATTCACCAAGACCTCTCACGGAGGCCTCTAAATGAATCCAAGAGCCAGCTCAACCTAACTGCCAACAGCTCCCAGCGCTGGATGCTTCACACCAAACAACAAACAGAACAGGAAAACAAACTCACCCATCAGCCCACAGGCTATCTAAAGGCATACTAAGCTCACAGACACCCCAAAACACACCACCTGACATGGCCCTGCTCATTAGAGGGAAAGACTCAGCTCCACCCACCAGAATGCAGGCAAAAGTCCCTCTCCCATTAGGAAGCCTACACAAGCCACTGGACAAAACTTACCACCGGGGGCAGAGAACAGAAGACAGAGGAACTATGACCATGCAGCCTGGGAAAAGGAGACGTCAAATACTGTAAACTAGACAAAATGAGAAGACAGAGAAATATATTGCAGACAAACGAGCAAGATAAAAACCCACAAGACCAAATAAATGAAGAGGAAATAGGCAAAATTACTGAAAAAGAATTCAGAGTAATGATAGTAAAGATGATCCAAAATTTCGGAAATAGAATAGAGGAAATACCAGAAATGTTTAACAAGGACTTAGAAAAGCTAAAGAGCAAACAAACAGTAATGAACAACACAATAACTGAAATTAAAAATACTCTAGAAGGAATCAAAGGCAGAATAACTGAGGCAGAGGAATGGATAAGTGAGCTGGAAGATAGAATGGTGCAAATAACTGTTGCAGAGCAAAATAAAGAAAACAGAATGAAAACAATGGAGGACAGCCTCAGAGACCTCTCTCTGGGACAACATTAAGTGCACCAATGTTCGAATTATAGGCATCCCAGAAGAAGAAGAAAGAAACAAAGGGTCTGAGAAAATATTTGAAGAGATTAGAGTCGAAAAACTTCCCCAACATGGGAAAGCAAATAGTACAATGAAGTCTGAAGCACAGAGAGTGACATACAGGATAAACCCTGGGAAGGACACACTGAGACACATGTTAATCACACTAACAAAAATTAAATTAAAAGGAAAAGTATAAAAAGCAGCAAGGGAAAAGCAATGAAAAGCATACAAGGGACTCTCCATAAGGTTATCAGATGATTTTTTTAACAGAAACTCTACAGGCCAAGAGGGTGTGACAGGATATATTTAAAGTGATGAAAGGGAAAAACCTACAATCAAGATTACTCTACCTTGCAAGGATCTCATTCAGATTCAATGGAGAAATCAAATGGTTTACAGACAAGCAAAAGTTAAGAGAATTGAACACCACCAAACCAGCTTTACAACAAATGCTAAAGGAACTTCTCAAGGCAGGAAAAACAAGAGAAGGAAAAGACCTACAATAACAAACCCAAAACAATTAAGAAAATGGTAATAGGAACATACATATCGACAATTACCTTAAATGTAAATGGATTAAATACTCCAACCAAAAGATATAGACTGGCTGAATGGAAACAAAAACAAGACCCATATATATGTTGTCTACAAGAGACCCACTTCAGACCTAGGGACACATACAGACTGAAAGTGAGGGGTTGGAAAAAGATATTCCATGCAAATTACAATCAAAAGAAAGCTGAAGTAGCAATACTCATATCAGAAAAATTAGACCTTAAAATAAAGACTATTACAAGAGACAAGGAAGGTCACTATATAATGATCAAGGGATCAATCCAAGAAGAAGATATAACAATTGTAAATATCTATGCACCCAACATAAGAGCACCTCAATACATAAGGCAAATGCTAACAGCCATAAAGGGGGAAATCGACAGTAACACAATAATAGTAGGCAACTTTAACACCCCACTTACACCAACAGACAGAGCATCCAAACAGAAAATAAATAAGGAAACACAAGCTTTAAATGACACATTAGACCAGATGGACTTAATTGATATTTATAAGACATTCCATCCAAAAACAACAGAATACACTTTCTTCTCAAGTGCTCATGGAACATTCTCCAAGATAGATCATATCTTGGGTCACAAATCAAGCCTTGGTAAATTTAAGAAAATTGAAACCATATCAAACATCTTTTCCAACCACAATGCTATGAGACTAGATTATCAATTACAGGAAAAAAAAAACTGTAAAAAATACAAACACATGGAGGCTAAACAATATGCTGCTAAACAACCAAGAGATCACTGAAGAAATCAAAGAGGAAATCAAAAAATACCTAGAAAAAAATGGCAATGAAAACACAACAACCCAAAACCGAAGTATGAAGAAAAAACATTTCTAAAATGGAAGTTTATAGCAATACAATCCTACCTCAAGAAACAAGAAAAATCTCAAATAAACAACCTAACCTTACACCTAAAGCAGTTAGAGAAAGAAGAAGAAGAACAACAAAATAACCCTACAAAGTTAGCAGAAGGAAAGAAATCATAAAGATCAGATCAGAAATAAATAAAAAAGAAATTAAGGAAACAATAGCAGAGATCAATAAAACTAAAGCAATCAGAGAAGAGAAAGCCATAAAAGGAATCCAAATGAGAAAAGAAGTAAAACTGTCACTGTTTGCAGATGACATGATACTATACATAAAGAATCCTAAAGATGTTAACAGAAAACTAGAGCTAATCAATGAATTTGGTGAAGTAGCAGGACACAAAATTAATGCACAGAGATCTCTCACATTCCTATACATTAATGATGAAAAATCTGAAAGAGAAATTAAGGAAACAATCCCATTTACCATTGCAACAAAAGAATAAAATACCTAGGAATAAGCCTACCTAAGGAGGCAAAAGACCTGTATGCAGAAAAATAAGACATTGATGAAAGAAATCAAAGATGATATAAACAGATGGAGACATATACCATGTTCTTGGATTGGAAGAATCAACATTGTGAAAATGACTGTACTAGCCAAAGTAAGCTACAGATTCATTGAACTCCCTATCAAATTACCAATGGCATTTTTCACAGAAGTAGAACAAAAAATTTTACAATCTGTATGGAAACACAAAAGACCACGAATAGCCAAAGCAATCTTGAGAAAGAAAAAACAGAGCTGGAGGAATCAGGCTCACTGACTTCAGACTATACTACAAAGCTCCAGTAATCAAGACAATATGGTACTGGCACAAAAACAGAAATATAGATCAGTGGAACAGGATAGAAAACCCAGAGATAAACCCGTGCACATATGGTCACCTTATCTTTGACAAAGGAGGTAAAAATATACAATGGAGAAAAGACAACCTCTTCAATAAGTGGTGCTGGGCAAACAGGACAGCTACATGTAAAAGAATGCAATTAGAATACTTCCTAGCACCATACACAAAAATAAACTCAGAATGGATCAAAGACTTAAAGGTAAGGCTAGACACTATAAAACTCTTAGAGAAAAACATACGTAGAACACTCTATGACATAAATCACAGCAAGATCCTTTCTTACCCATCTCCTAGAGTAATGGAAATAAAACAAAAATTAAATAAATGGAACGTAATGAAACTTAAAAACTTTTACACAGCAAAGGAAACCATAAATGAGACGAAAAGACAACCCTCAGAAGGGGAGAAAATATTTGCAAATGAAGGAACTGACAAAGGATTAATCTCCAAAATTTACCAGCAGCTCATGCAGCTCAATATTTAAAAAACAAACAACCCAATCCAAAAATAGTCAGAAGACCTAAACAGACATTTCTCCAAAGTAGACATACAGATTGCCAACAAATGCATGAGAGGATACTCAACATCACTAATCATTAGAGAAATGCAAATCAAAATCACAATGAGGTGGCATCTCACACCAGTCAGAATGGCCATCATCAAAGAATCTAGAAACAATAAATGCTGGAGAGGGTGTGGAGAAAAGGGATCCTCCTGCCTTGTTTGTGGGAATATCAATTGATACAGTCACTATGGAGAACAGTATGGAGGTTCCTTAAAAAACTAAAAATAGAACTACCCTACGACCCAGCAATCCCACTACTGGGCATATACCCAGAGAAAAGCATAATTCAAAAAGATACATGTACCTCAATGTCCATTGCCACACTATTACAGTAGCCTGGACTTGAAAGCAACCTAAATGTCCATTGACAGATGAATGGATAAAGAAGATGTGGCACATATATACAATGGAATATTACTCAGCCATAGAAGGGAATGATATTGAGTTATTTGTAATGAGGTGGATGGACCTAGAGTCTGCCATACAGAGTGAAGTAAGTCAGAAAGAGAAAAACAAACACCAGATGCTAACATACATATATGGAATCTAAAACAGAAGGTACTGATGAACCTAGTGGCAGGGCAGGAATAAAGACGCAGGCATAGAGAACAGACTTGAGGACACAGAGGGGGAAGGGGAAGCTGGGACGAAGTGAGAGAGTAGCATTTATATATATATATACACTACCTAATGTAAAATGGATGGCTAGTGGGAAGCCACTGCGTAGCACAAGGAGATCACCTCAATGCTTTGTGATGACCTAGAGGGGTGGGAAATGGAGGGTGAGAGGGAGGCTCAAGAAGGAGGGGATATGGGGATATATGTATACATACAGCTGACTCACTTTGCTGTACAGCAGAAACTAACACAACATTGTAAAGCAATTATACTCCAATAAAGATATAAAAACAAACAAAAAAACTAAAGAAAACTCTTAAATTCACACCAAAAATTACATCTTACCCATTTTGTGGCATTGAAAAATGATTACTTTTTCTGATTGATAAAAAAATGAAAATTAAAGTAAAAAAAACCCCAGAAACTATGCCTCTGCACTTATATAATGATATTTACTTTTTTTTTTTAATTTTTTTTTCCACACACACACTGTATTTTATTTTTACAAGAGATAAATAGACTGACACCAAGCATTGTACATGGATGACCACAACAAAAGCAACAATGATTGCAATTACCAAACATGAAACACACTTATACTATGTCATAATATTGACATTCAGTCCAGTAATCCTCCACTGTAACAACTCCTTTACTTTGCAGTGAAAATTGATTTGTATTTTCTTTTCCTCTGAGTCCTTGTGGGATTTTTTTTTTTTAATTCAGACAGAAAGTCACAAAAATTATACTCATCCTCATCAGTTCACTCAGTCCCATGTAATTAATTTCTTTTTTTTCATCTTGATCTTTTGTTAGCACTTTTATGAGTTCATCAGTTTTTCATTAGAGTTCTGAAAATGCTTATTCATTCAGTTCAGCAGTACAGTCAGTTACCAGAAACCTGTACTTGTCAGAGTCTTTTCCATGAATTTCTTGAAGATGAAACCCTTTTATAGGAACATATTTGCAAAATCATCAGAGTACACCCAGAACTGTCTGTAAATGACAAAAGACTTAAAAATGACCATGGTTAAAGATTTGATGAAAGTTCATAATAATGCAGTTGACAAGAAAATTAGTTATTTCTGAGATATACATTTTAAAGTAATAACTAGGAGATATTTACTTTTTTATATTGAAACCTTGGATATTATTCTTAATGGATGCCATGCAATGTTCTAAATACTTACAAATATTAGCTCATAAAATCCTATGAAATAGGTAATATAGGTAGAAAGGTCAAATGCTAGTAATTGTTGTGGTTAGTTTTACTCATGGAACTTAAAATACAATCGCGTAAAATGCTATGAAAACATATTTTGTTTTCATTTAAACCTTGAAATGATGAAGATGAGATGTCTAAGATGAAACTTGAATTTCCTAGCCCTGGAGAGAATTATGCTTGCTTTGCCATGGCATTTCACCAATCATATAAAGTAGCTGCTGTTATTTATAATTTTCTGTGTTTTTCACTAGTAAGATATTGAGTTAGCTGACAGAATTTTCTTCCTCTCTTAATCAGAAAGAACAGAATCCTTATGTGAACTATAAGGTTTATAGAGAGAGATGACATAAAGGGTCGAAAAGCTGCCTTAGATTTTGATAGCTATGATGTTTGCTCTGTGGATTAACCTGGTTAATGCTCAAAATTTAGTGTCCCTGCTGAGTTTCACATGCTGATATCAGTATGAGATACAGTCTCTAAAGCTGACGTTTTTTATTATGGCCTTAGCCATTATAAACCTGCTCCAAAAAACAAAAAAAAAAGTGGCTTTAGAATTATTTTCGAATTTAATTTCTTTCCCCAAGGTATGAATCTCTTTCATTTAACATGTGCTTATGAGTATGTTTTATCTGTTCAATAATGAGGTAAAAAAATCTTTTAATATAAAAAATATATTTTAACTAGTTTTCTGGTCTCAAAGCCAGAGTTTAGAGGGGAAGGCTGTGGATTAAAAAACATTAGAAGATTATCTGAGAAAATAATGTGAACTCAGTTAATATGATACAGGTATACACAGAAAGGAGCCCATTAAGAATGGAAAGTTATTAATTAACATCTATTAGGCACTTGTCATAACGTGTATAAGACATTTACACTAAAGATTAATAATAAGACTAATAATAATAATAATAATAATAATAATAATAATAAGACTGACCTCTGGCTTTGAGAAATTTAAATATTGGCATGTACATTAAATTGAAGTTAATGTTCCTAAAACATTTCCTCCCCGATAATACACATGCTATTATACCTGGGTAGGAGTTGTCAACCATTGTTTACTCTCTAAAATAGATCAGAAAGGGTTCATAATCCCTAGCAAGGACTTTTTCTCTTGCCCTAATAAAATGCAATTTTATCCAGAACTCTAGCCAAGGGAATGGCTATTCCACCCCAAGCCTGAATTTGTGAATCATTTCACTGCTGCTAATCATGCTTCTTCCTCTAGCTTCCCATTCATCCAGATACTCAAATCAAAACTCAACATTTACCCTGGATTCCTCTCTTGCCTTGAGTGTTCTATTAACACAATTTGTTGGCTCTGACCTCAAAATGAATCCTGATTTCATCTGTGAGTCACTACCTCCAGTTCTCATACTTTAGTAGACAGCACCAGTGTGTATTCTCTTGTCTCCCACCCTCAACAATTAATGTTCCACATGTCATTTAAAACAATCCTTTTTTGGTAGATCTTTAAGATATTTAATATTGAATCCACTACCTTTAACAAGAGCAATGGGACTCTGCATGATCTATCCTCTATCCACCTCTCCCTCCTCATCTGTAACCACTCACCTTTCCCTAGCCCTATACGGTCTAGTAACAGTACAATTCCTTGGTTTGTCAGGTATGTCAAGCTTGTTCTTCCATTTGAGTTTTCCTTCAGCTGTTCCCTTTGCCTGGAATGCTCCTGCTTCACCCTTTCTCATGGATGGCTGTTTCCTATCATTCAAGCCTCTACTCAACTCAACTGTGGCCTCCTCCAGAGGTGCTCCCCGACCATCCAACTCTTATCACTCTACCTGATTTGTTTCCCTCATAGCATTTATTGCTGTCTGAAATTTTAATTCTTTTTTCTTTTTATATTATTATATTTGTCACTTTAAAGTAGGTATTCTGTTGGTCTTATTTGTTGCTATAACATCAGCATCTAAACGTAAAAAGGTAAAAAAGTACGTGGCACATATCAAGCTTTTATAGTATGTTAAAGATTGAAAAACTAAATAAACACTGATTAAGAAAAGAGACAAATAACTCATCAACTCACTTGGGAGACTATGGTAACTTGCAATGAGATAAAGACAGTTGGTTTTGAACCTCAGGCCACAAAATTCAAAATATCTATTTCTAGATAGTTTTTCACCATATATTCTATTACATTCTAAATGGGAAGGGAAGAAAACACTGAATCTATTGCTCAACTTTCACTTCATTATTGTTTAGTTTTAAATTCCATATAATTGTTTATCCCTATAAAGAAAACTAAAGTTGCCAGATTCAATTAATATGAATACAGACACCAAGTAAAATTTGAATTCAGATAAACAACAGATGTTGTTTAGTATACGTATACCCAAACATTGCATGGCATGTGTGTACCAAAATTGTTCATTAATTATCATAAATAATTATTTCATAAATTATTTTGTGTTTATGAAATTCCAATTTAACTGGATATTCACTATTTTATCTGGCAACCCTATTATAAACACACTTTTAAAACTGATATGCTTCTATGGAATTCATCATTTACACAAAAATCTCTGAGTATGTAGCCTGCATAACTAAGAAATCTCTGGATTAGAAAACATATGGTAAAAGCACAATCTTTGCCATTAAGGACCTCACATGCTAGTCAGGAATGTTCACAAAATGGCAAGGTGACTCAAATATTTCATGCCTTCTAAATGTGCTAAGTACTTTGCAAAGAAAATAAAGAGTGGTTGTATTTTTAATGTGATTTTCAGGAGTGAACACCATGAACATGCAGAAAAATTAGGAAAGCCTTCTTGGATAACACAGAACTTTAAAATGATTTTTTAAAATAATGAACATAATTTGACAAAGATGAGAGTGGCAGTTTTAGGCACAACATTAATACAGGAATATTGCACATGGTATATTTGTACAACAGGTTCTTTTGGAAAGAGGTTTAGGTTGTATAACACTGGAGATGTAAGTCTGGGGACAGTAATAAGAACCAAATTGTTAGGCCTCTTAATGATAGGTATAGAAGTGTGAGATTTGGCATTGGGACAGTTAGCATCTACCAGAAATTTTCTGTAAATTGAAAGCAAATGATAACACATTAGGAAACTTTCTTCTGATGGTAATATTTAGAGATGAATTGTAGAATAGGAAAAGATAAAACAAGCTACTTCAATAATTTTAGCCTGAGATAAATGGAGGGCGATAGTAGGAAGTTTATATTGTATGATGCAATATTGTTGGATGTCAATTCCACCTAGGGATTGAGAAAGAGAACAAGAAAGAGATATTTCCAAAGCTTTGCACTTAGTGGATCAAAAGAATTATAGTGTCACCTATAGATGTGAGATACCTAATTTTGGAGGAAAGATAATCAGTCCAATTTTAGTTAATTTGAATTTAATAATATTTGGTGTCTGGGCCAGAAATGTTGAGGTCTTCTTTTTTCACATGCAGCCAAAGTAGTGAAATTAGGTATCTCCTCTAATGCAGACAATGTAATGCAGGGTTAAAAACTGAGTTCAGTGCGGTACCCAGCAATGGAGAAGAAGGAAGGAAAAGAAGCCAGTAGAAGATGCAGTGTCTAGGAGTAAATGGGTGTGTACATTGGAAATATAAGCAATAATAGTCAAACTTTTAGAGGGTCAGTGACCCACTAAGGAAACCGATGAAAGCTATAAAACTCTCCCCAGGAAAGAAATGTGTAAATTTTTACACATGAAAATCTTGTACATGCATTTTATGTGTCTACTGACATCTATAATTCTTTTCACAAATGAAGGGTCATTCCCTACTCTAGAAAGAGCTGAGTAAAAACGTAGAGGAAGATCCTTCAAGAAAACAGAAGTGAATGGGGCTAAGAGTAACAATTGGAAAAAATACCACCCTTTCGAGAAATGGGTTAGAAGCAGGATATGGACTTGCGGCTACAAATTAAGATCAAAAGAAACAAATGGAATGTCAGACATACAAATAAATAAACAAATAAATGTGTAAAATATCCCAGCGTTCAGATCCTGAGGAACAAAATGAAGTTAGTCAGGAGTCAAGTAAGGCAGTTCCTTGATATCAGGCAAAGATTCAAAAGTCTAAGAGAAACCCGATCTTGAGCTTTAGGTGAGGCTGTGAATATCTCAGAGTCAAGTGTGCAGCCAGAAAAGTAAAAGCATGTGTCACATGCCTGATGTGCATCTAAGATGGAGTTTGCTGGGGTGACAAAGTCTTTTATGACAGTAGAATCCACATGCTGACGTCCAAAGCGAAAAGAAAAGTGGTGCTCCACCATAGAGGAAATTAAGCCAAGATTAAATTTTACTTCTCAAAGTCCCAGCAGATATGTGAACTTAAAATGTAATTTTCCATGGATATATGTTGACCATGGGGAAATAATACAAATGTGATTATCTCCTTTCATATAACATATAAAGATAAGGACAAAAGATTGTAGCAGCCTTCCTTGGGGATTGCATGAAGTAGATGTGAAGATGATCAGATGATTGCTTATTGCATGGAGCACATATTTTAGCTCTTAAGCTGTCTTTTATTTATCATCTCATTTTATAGTACACACTTATTAGAGGCAGGGATCATATAAATAGTTTGAAAAATTATCCCTGTAGTACCTAGAAGTCATGCACATATAATAAAGTATGTTCAATAAATATGAAATGATTAACATAATTGAATGATAAGTTAATTATTATTTATTAACTATGACCCAGATTGTCATTATTTTACTAATTGATGATTTGCTTGAAATATTTTCAGAAATACATTTAAATAATTGAGATTTAAGAAGGAAAATCCAACATTAAAACATAGTTCCAAAATAAAAATTAAAAAATCATTTTGTAAAGCTTCAAAATTGAGGATACATTTGTGGAATTATATTTGTTTTAATCAAATTTTATAGCCAAACATGTTTAATATTCTATTTATAAAAGACGTCTATTAATTTTATTACAAGCAGAAGAAAACAATATCATGTACATACTCTGATATCACCAAAATATAACAATTCTCAGATTTTTTATTGTTGGTAAAATTGCATTAAGTATTTAAAAAAATTTTTCACTGTTTTGTGCTGATCTGAGATGAAAATGGTTTCTTATGGACATAGCCTTACCATGTTACTGGGATAAAAAGTAATTAGTCTCCATAGTTCCTGTGAATTTTTAATGTGAAAAATCACATTTATGTGATCATGAAGGGAAATGTTTATTTTCTTTACAGATAATACCTTATGATTGAAAGGAAAATTCTGATCTCTTATATTAGGCTTTCTTTTAAAATTGCTAAGGTCACTTTAAGGAAGGGGCCTCTCAGCCAGTAGCAGTGGTAAACCTACCATTCAGTAGTTTTTTACTTCTCTTTTACTTCAGCACCCTCATCATTTGCCTAAAGTGATGAGAAAAAAAATGACTAAAATAATGGGTTAACTCTCACTTTCCTGAAACCAGGCATTCCTAGCTTAAGCAGGCTTCATAGGATATATATGGCATTATCTGCTTGGATACTCTGTGTGTCAAAACCAGCACAAAACTTTCTGATAGTTGCTATGGTGATTGCCTTTTTAAAAAAAGTGAATTACAGATTAAAAAGCTTCATAAAACATACATACATGGTTAGCACATAAACTACAGGTGCCTGCAGCTATAGCAATTTAAACACCACTTTCTGAAACATTTTTTAAAACTTCACTTCTGAAAAGCACATCTAATAATAAACCCAAGTTGCTTGCCCCCCTTGTCTGTTAAGGTCAATGCATTTCCCTCAGGGGAGAATCGTCCTTGCCAGGTTCCAAAGGAAATTATAGACAGAAAGCAAGAAAGGCTGCACAAGCGGAGTTGTCATATCCTTCTCAGACTCTGAGGGCTCCCTACTTTCCACTATCTCCCGAGGGCAATACAGGAACACTGTCCCTCTGCATTTTCAGGTGCCACTTAGAAATGTAGAAGCATTTCTGTATTTCAAGAATTGAAAGTTGGTCTGATGATATGCAAAAATTATGAGTTATTCTAGAAGTACTTATGTATCATTTTGTTGCTTGAATCTTCATAAACATTGTATTAAATGTTAATTGTATCAATCTTTTACATTAGAGAGCCAAAAATTTGTGACTTTGTGCCAATTTTTGTTTTTTTCTAAATTTTAAAAAAATTTATTTATTTTATTTATTTATTTTTGGCTATGTTGGGTCTTTGTTGCTATGCACAGGCTTTCTGTAGTTGCAGCAAGTGGGGGATACTCTTCATTGTGGTGCACAGGCTTCTCATCATGGCGGCTTCTCTTGCTGCAGAGCACGGGTTCTAGGTGCGTAGGCTTCAGTAGTTGTGGTGTGTGGGCTTCAGTAGTTGTGGCACGCAGGTTCAGTAGTTGTGGCTTGCGGGTTCTAGAGCGCAGGCTCAGCAGTTGTGGTGCATGGGCTTAGTTGCTCCGTGGCATGTGGGATATTCCCGGACCAGGGCTTGAACCCATGTCCCCTGCATTGGCAGGCGGATTCTTAACCGCTGCACCACCAGGGAAGCCCTCAATTTGTATTTAAAATAGAACAAAATATATATATATATATATATATATATATATATATATATATATATATATATTAGAAGGGTTGCACTTTGTAATGCACTTTTATGGCTATACATTGACTTTTGTGTTCTTTTACATTTTCTTTTCTGTATTTCTCTCTCTACCTACACCAAATCTCACACATAGTGTACACATGTTATTCATTCTTCTGCACTAACTCCGTACAATATTAAATTACTTATAAAACAGAACTCTGTTGCATTTCTCATATCTGGACTTTCTTCAGCAGAAAATTACTCCACTGTTTCTTCTAGTGAGTTACCTTGTTTCTGCCAAGCTTCACTCTATTCACATTTTCTAAGGTGAAAAGAACTAGTGTGAAATTCAGAGACATCACCTGCTGAGGGCTGGCAGTCTCACTCTCTCAACATCATGGCTCTTAAATGTATATCTAAAATCCTATAATTTCAACTTTTACCAAAAATGAATTAAACTAAAAGTATATACTAGTCACATCATTTTAAAAATGTAGTCAATAGCAGCCTTTACTATCTTATGACAATATCCTCTCTCTATATTTCATACCTCCCTGATTGCCTCACACATGGCCCCAAACTTACCTTACAAAATCACTGTGAAGACTAAACATGACTATATATGTGAGGAATATTCTTCCACCTGTAAATTATTTAAAATTGCTATCCACATGTTAGGTGGTACCGATAAAATGCTAGAGAAATGGGGTAAATGTGGAAATGCCATGGCCAAATCACCCTTAAAAGCATTTGCTGCTCATCTATAGCATACTGCTGCCATTACTAATGTCATTTCAATAATCAATGAACTATGATGTTACCTAGTTTAAAAAGAGTAGTGATTATTTGCATTTTCATATGCTGAAACCTTTCTCTTAGGGCAAGAACACGCAGGTTCCATGAAAGGAGGGCTCAAGTGTGAGTTATGAAATCTAGATTGTTCAGTAGTAAGGATTGTTTCAATTTCATCACTTCACATATACTGCCATAATTAACACACTGATGAAGATGTCTAATTTTTGTAATCGCTCTTTCCAGCACAATTGTCTTTTGATGTGAATTCAGATGTAGCCAACCTTTAAAAATGTTAACATGTTGCAAGCATTTTGAGATCCCCAGGTGAAAGTAGCACACCATACATCTGTGCTCCAAATGTATTTTAATTATAAACACAGCTTTATAGAACCTAAGAAAATAACTTCCCTGATGGTCAGTGTTAATACAAATTTGGTATATATCAATATTCCTGATGTTCAATCAGTTGTGAAAATGGAGCAGAGGTCCACTGGTTTCTCAACTATCTATGTCTACATCTTTCTTCGAGAAAGGAATCATTTGTGAGATATTAGGGTTGCTCACATAACTTTACCAAAAAAAAGGGCATATTCACAATTCTCTTTTTTTTTTTTATTCATTCCTATTCCCAGGATGAGCCATCAGCGCAAAAAGTTGGCGGTTCAATGTTATCTTGTCTCCTATTTTTGTATGTCCTGTTAAAAACAAATGTCCTTAATTGACTTGTGATAGTAGCAAATTAATTCTAGAATGTCAGAAATATCTAAGAACAGATGGCTGTGTGGATCCCATTCCTCTTGGACCCACTCAGAGCTACAGCTGCCCAGGGTTACATGTAATGTCTGCAGCCCTATTTTCTGTTAGCTGGCTATTTTGATGATGAATATGTGTGCAGGTAACTCTTCTCTGAGAATTTAGTTTCTTTTGCATGTCCTCTATTTTGAATGTACTGTCCTCCGTATCTTCACAGAATACTAATAGGTTTTATTCAAAAGGTGACCCCATGAAAAGATTCAAAATGTCTCTATTGATGATTGCTCCCTTTTTGTCTATCTGACTTGGATCTGATATGTAGAGCTGGAGACTGTAAAATAGCATATTGTGAATAAAAACAACCTCATACACTCCAAGTCCATTTTGCTTTTTTTCCCTCAAAATTGTATATGCAATTTCTAGTGGCCCTTGATTGAAGAATGAGAGAACAATTTCACACAAACAATAAAAATGTAGTGAATAAATGTCTTGGTGGGAATTCTTTTGAGAAGCTATATGCTTTTAAGGTTGCAAATATATAAAAATATTATTTTTCTCCTCTATAAATATAAGATCTATGAAATTAACAAATAAAATTTAAACATGTTAGTAGCTAATACATAATACTGATCATAGCCTAAAATTGATGAAATTACATGGAATTATGTAAATTATATAATTTTCTATATATGATATGCCTGAATAGTCCTGTTGTATTGTAACAAATTATATGTATAAAAAAATCATATTTCAAGTATACAACATAAATATATAAGAAGTAGTAGCATAGTTAGAGAAAATGCCCTGGGCCTTTTTCTCCCAGCTTTGGATTCTATTCACTAGAACTTCAAATACAGATATCTCTGATTAAAATTTTTTAAAACTACTAATTTGCATATCTGACCTGTACTGGATTTTTATTCAGTTGCATAATCAACATATTTATCTTACTTTAATTTCATAAAATCAGCCCCATTCTATTATCTTACTTTGTTCTTCTAGGATTCTAAGAAAGCTGTCAGTGAAAGAAAATACATATCTTTATTTTTTACAAAGAAATTGTCTACCATTTCTTCTAGACAGATCCTTCCATAAAACAATATATTAGTTTTTCTTCTGGAAGCTACATTGTGTTTGTTGAAGTGGCCATTTACATAATTAACTTAGCATGCAGAAGTCATTTAGACTTTCAACCCCACAAAGTGGATTTTTCTTTTTTTTTTTTCATTTCTATTACTGGTTTAGGCACTTGTGAAATGAAGACAGTCCAGGCCATGACTTTCAGGGACATAGAATTACAAATTCAATAGTAGGTAAGCTGCTTATGCCTAATAAATAAACTCAGAGTTCCTACCATAACAGATAGCTAACTGGCACCTATTAATCTGTCACACTGAAAAAAGTTTTTTTTTTAAAATATGAATATTTTGACAAACATTTGAATTTGGATATTCGTGGAAAAATTTGTGTAACTGACATATCAACTATGGTCTCCCTGGAAAATACTATGAATTTGTAAGTATCTACAGGCAAATATACTATTCAGTATTTACTGTTTCCTACCTAGGAACAATCCATACACATAATTGAGAAGAAATGTGAGTTGATTAAATTCATGAACTGAAAGTGGGCATGGTCACTCCATTCAGTGGATGAAACTCAAACTCTGGGACTGTTGAGGATTAGAGAGAGACAATGTCTCTTCAGGGACATGAATCATGGAATCAAATTGTGGTTGCTGATTGAACTGTCTGGGTGACTCACAGATGCCCACAGAAAGGACCTCCTCACTGATGAGACAAACTGGCATCAGGCTCTTAACAGTGTCTGTATTGCTTAGACTACCAGATTGTTTCATAAATCCACCACACCAGTCATGGCAACATGCTCACATCATGGGCTAGGCACTAAAAAATACCCAAACCAAACCAAAGCAAACCAAAACAAAACAGACTCTGTTTCTGATGCAGAGGCTATAATTGCATGCCAAATTTGTAATTCCCACCAAAAGCTGCAAGATGGGAAAGGAAACATCCTATGGAGCATGGTCTCCTGTTAATTCTGACAGATTGACTACAGCTGGCTATTGACGAGCATTGGTGCCATCTGTGGCATTTCCAGTATTGATTTTTACCCAGTTTCTCTGTTTCTCTTCCTGCCATACTGATAGGGCCATTGCAAGTAATATGGGTCATGTGTTCAGCATTCCAGACTGATGGCAGTTTTTCAATCTGTGACTTTTATGGCAGAAACTACTCAGAAAGCTGATAGTCTACCTCTCCTTCTCTCATCTCCTCCTGGTACGCACACCTTAATAAGGCAGTTTGGTCATTAAATGCAACTGTTCCCAGGAAGGGATCACTTTCTCTCGTCTACTTAAGTACTGAGATGGGCAAAGTGGAGGTCGCAGGGAATGCTATATAGATATTTTTTGAATATTCAAGATTCTACCTTGAATATTCCTGGTCTTCAAGCATCTTTCCTTTCCCTGGTGGACATCCAGAGAGGCTGGGCTGGTATTCAGTCTGAGTGGTAACCAGACTAAAGGGGAATTAGGCATTCAAATTTAATTCTGATCCATCCACCTGAGTTTGTGGATTGACATGATTTTAGGTCATAAGGATAAGGACTACTGCCTTGAATACATTACCCTGGGAGGGCCACTCAACAACAACAATAACAATAACAGAGGTAGATTAGGTAGTTATGATATATTCACCCTTATTAAAACCAAAGTATTCCCAGAAGACAGTAGTTAAGTGAACTCTGAAATCAAGGAAACATTTATCATTTCTCTGTTTACACATCTGAATTTTAAACAGGCAATTTTAATAGAAAATACATAAGGATAGCTGCTAAAAGGTCTTGATCTATTTTATACTATTTTCATATCCATCCAAGTTCAACTGTCCATGCATATGTTTAAAGTTTTCTTAGTAATCCATTCATTCTGATTTTTCTAACCAAGTTTTGACAATTTTACATCTCTTGAGGATATAACTAATTCATATAGATAAAAGAATTTTGAACTGTAATTTCTTAGAGCAATTCTAAGTTCTTTAGTGAAACCTTGTCTTTTGTTATGAGGGATGGATGAGTCCTTAGCTAGATTTTGCAAATCTGACCCTCACCAAATTTCTAAACTAGAGAACTAATGGAGCTTGGCATTTTCTCCACCCAGGATAAACATTAGGAGAAATACTGAACAGTGACAGGGGAGTGTTTAGATAGAGGTGGTCATGGAAAGGGCAAAAATGTTTGGAAAAGGTACAGGAGGAGGGAGAGCAGAGTAAGAGGCAAGAGGAAGTCCATGTAAAAGACTACAGTAGGGATGTCAATTTGCAGTTGGGCTGGAAGAAGGAGAGGAAACAAATTCTACATTTTTATTAGCCTTTTCTAAATAAATTCTTAATGGAAGTAATTTTAGGGTTTTCATGGGTTTTTTTTGCAGTTTCTTCATACCAATCAAAAAATGCTTACCATTGAATACTTAGAATCTTTGAATCCTTTTATTCTAAGGTATCACAGAGAGGGCTTATTTATGTACCAAATTCAGTATCACAGTGTGATTTGTAAAGTAATGTTTGCACATGTAAGAAGGTAAGCAACGAACTGGAGACACGTTGAATGACAGATGATTGCTCATACTCAAACGACAAGAATGAACAAGAGACAGTCACATACAGAGAGTCTTGTCACTATGCTCCTGCATCATCTATGAGACTCCTGAGCAGTGAAACAAAATGAATCAAAGATTGTCCCAAACACACTTAAGACAGAAGAATAAAGGCTTATGTGGTGCACCAGTGTGAAAGGAGAGGGTCACTAGTTTGTTAGGAACAGAATTTACTCAGGTGTTTAGTCAATGGGACTCTGAGGAGGGGAGCCATCAAGGACTATTTGACAGGATCTGTCCTCTTTGAGTGTCATGGGCTGAGCAGAAGGGGTCCAGTCCTGACTCAAGGCACAACACATGAAACTGAAGAAAATCAACTAGAGTATCATTAAGCATAAATCTTTATTTAAAATCCCAGGCATGAGAAGGTTCTGAAAGAATGTTTTGGTTTTTGTTGGGGGGGAGGCTTTATCTAGAAGAGTGAGTTGAAAATTCAGTTTGCTTCAGAAATAGAGGGCTAAAAAATGTATTCTGAAAATGAAGAAGCTGTTCTTGAGATTTTGTAGCCACCCAGTTGAGAAGCTTGTGTTTATCAGTGTGGGTGGGGAGGAGCAGTTTGGGGCACTAAGTTTTTCAGGGTCTCTTACATAATTTGTTAATAGTAGAGGCATGAGAATTAGAACCAGTTTTAAGGAATTGGATTTAGTTTAAATGTTCAGGGATGATTCAAAATAAATCATTTTTTAAAGCATTAATTCATTCTAACAAAGAAATCTCTTTGGAAAATATTAGGCTTACCTTTTTTTTTCTTTCGTGATATTTATTTGCTTTGTTTTTTTCTTTTACTTTTCTAGAACTCATTCTGTAATAGTAATGATTTCCTAGGTGCCATAATATCTATATTAATATCTTACTCCTTCTGAGTGATCTCAGCTACTTCCAATACTTCAACTAGTCTAAATCATTTTGAATTCTTTGTTCCTAGAATGTATTTTCTTCTCTTTTCTACCAGCAAAATCAGACTCATGCCTCAACGTTTTTACGTGTTAAGCATACTAAATTGCTCTAAACTGTTTACATGTTAATCTTCATTCTACTGTCAACTATTTGAGAACAGCGTTCATATTTTATCGGTCTAAGGGTTCCAACATTTAACATATATCTGAAACATAGAACATCTTTAACAAATATTGGTGATGATTAGTCTTTAAAAATTTAGTCAAATGCCGCTTCCCCTATGAAATCCTTAACTTGGTTGTTTCAGGAAGGATTCCTTTGGTAACAGTCAAGTGATAACTTGATATAACACAGATCAAAACAGAACCAAAACACCAAGTAGCACAGGAGGGCATATGAACTTCAAGCAGGGGTGAATCAGGGGTTTGAATGTACTTATGACTCTCTGCACCTCACAACTCTTCTTTCTTCCTGTCTTCAGTCTTTTGCATGTCTTCCTCTACACAGATTGATAACATGGAGTTTCACAACACCCAAAACTTGTAAGTCCCAACTTCATATTAGCAAGGGATTCAAGTTCACTCTCAGTAGTTCCAAGTTAAAAAAAAAAAAAAAAATCCTGAAGAAGCATGTTAATTAACTTACATCAATCAAGTGTTTACTTAGGAGCAGCTGTGTTCAGCTGGTTGCGCTCTGCATGGAAACTCCCATTCAAACCACAAAGAAAAGGGCTTTTCAGAAAAGAAGAGGATGGTGCTGTACTGGACAGATATATATATATGTTTTTAAAGTAATTATGTCGACCTTACTTCTCAAATACAATAATTTTTTTCCTATGGGTTCATGTTGAAATTTCATTTTCTTTATTAAATCACTAATGATATTGCTTTGTAAGTTTCTCCTGTACATGATAATAGTGCCTATAGTTTTATACTCCTTAAGTTCAAGTGTATAAGCATGATACAATTTTTATTCATTATACTATATTACTGAGCACTTCAAGTATACAAAATCAGATTCATTACTGTGTAAAAAAAGAGTTAACTCATCAGGCCTGGGTTGCCCAAGTCCCCCACATTCCAAAGACAGGCTTGCCTTCAGGAGGGCTGGCCCTTAACCAGCTCCTAGGAGATAACCTCCAATCCTGGGGAACGTCCTGCCTGATAAGAGTGTTTTGGGTTGCCTGAGGCCCTGGGCCATGCTAATTCTGTTTGATCTCTGTGGTGCTAGAAACTGAGTTGTGGGTGCTGCCTGCCTATGTGACTGATCCCCAATAAAAATCTTAGACACCAAGGACTAGGTGAGCTTCCCTGGCTGGCAATACTTCACATGAGTTGTCACACATTGCTGTTAGGAGAATTGAGTGCATCTCCACACCACACTACTTGAAGGGAACACCTGGAAGCTTGTACCTGATTTCTTCTGGACTTTGTCTATGTGTGTTTTCCCTTTGCTGATTTTCACTACATCCTTTCTCTGTAATAAATCATAAGCATGAGTATAATGAATTTCTAAGCTCTGTCAATCCTTCTAGCAAGTCGTTGAGCTTGAGAGTTGTCCTTGGGAGCCCCAACACAATTATAAGCCTTTTTTAGTAAAGCTTACACATTAATTAGCTCACTCATGGACTAATTTTGTTTCTTTTTTTCTCTTTTATTTTGGTCCTCCATTAGTAATTTTTAATTTTATTTTTTAAATAAATTTTTAAATTTACAATAATTTTAGATTTACAGAAATGTCACAAACATAGTACACAGAATTCCTGTATACCCCTCACTCACTTTTTCTTAATGTTAATACCCTCCATCACATTTTTATGTTTGTAACAAAATGAAACACACATTGCTGCATTACTATTAATTAAACTGAACACTTTATTCAGAATTCACAAGTTTTCCCCCAGTGTTCCTTTTCTGTTCTAGAATTTCATCCGGGTACCACATTACATTTAGCTATTATGTTTTTCTAACTACCTCTCCTCTATTCAGTTTCTCAGACTTCCCTTATCCTTAATGACCTTGATTGTTTTGTGGAAAACAGTTTTAGATTTCAATAATGTTCCTCAATATTATGTACTAAATTGTGCCCTTCAAATTCACATGTTGAAGCTTTAACCTCCTATGCAACTTTATGTGGTAATAGGGCTTTGAATTAGGTAATTAAGATTAAATGAGGTCATAAGGGTAGGGCCCTATTTTGATGGGACTTGTGTCCTTATAAGAAGAGGATCAGACACCAGAGCTTGCTCTCTCTTTCTGTGTTCTCCCACAGAGGAAAGCCTATGTGATGACACAGTGGCCATCTGCAAGCCAGGAAGAGAAATCTCACCAGAAACTACCCTGTGGGCATGTAGATCTTGGACTTCCAGCCTCCAGAACTGTCAGAAAATAAATGTCTATTATTTAAGTCACGGAGCCTGTGGTATTTTGTATTGGTAGCCTGAGTGGACTAATACACTCAATTTAGGTTTGTCTGCTGTTTTTCTCATGTTTAGATTGAGCTCACTGGGTTTTAAGAGGAAAATCACAGAGGTGAAGTGTCTTTTCCTTACATCATATCAAGGGTATATACTATCAACATGATGTAATTGATTATGTTAACCTTGATCACCTGGCAGAGTTAGTATTTGCTAGGTTTCTTCATTGTAAATTTACTTTTTCCCCTCCTCCCTCTTCTACACTCTAGTCTTTCTTTGGCAGCAAGTTCACTAAGTACATCCCACATTCAAGTTGTTGGGAGATGTTAGCTCCCCTCCTGGAGGGAGGAGTAGCTACATAAATTACTTGGAATCTTCTATACAGGAGATACAGTTATTCTTTCCAATTTATTTAACTAATCAACTGTTTATCTAGATCTGCATGGACTTATTTTCTACTTTGGACTATAATCCATTTCTACATTATATATTTTGACACTCAAGTTATTTATCTTTGGTCATTGGGAGCACCCAGCACTTATCTTAAAAGTTAGGATCAATAGTGAAACCAAGCAGGACCCTACGGGGCTCCTGGGTATGGAAGGCTTTCTGTGCCCCCCCATTCCTTGTTTGCTGGAAACAGATTCCAGCCTCCATGACCTTCCCTGAGTCCCAAAAGGGTAGGTTCAAACATTTGCTAATCAGGGAAGGGAGGGGATGCAGAGACAAGGGAGGAGCAGCCAAGAAACAATAGTGCAGCTGTGGGGCTGGGCCCTGGTTCCACCTCAAGGAATAAACACAACAATATCTTTGAGCTCTTTACAGAACAAAACACTCAACAAATGCAGTTAGCATTCTTCATTCCAGAGAAGACCATCTGAGGCCAGATTAAAGGAACCAGAGAAGCTCATCAAGAGATTACCTGACTTGCCACTAGGTTCTTCATGACCTTTTTTTTTTTTTCTCCTTAGATTCCATATATATGTGTTAGCATACTGTATTTGTTTTTCTCTTTCTGACTTTCTTCACTCTGTATGACAGACTCTAACTCCATCCACCTCACTACAAATAACTCAGTTTCATTTCTTTTTATGGCTGAGTATTATTCAAGAACCTAGTGGCAAGATGGGAATAAAGACACAGACCTACTAGAGAATGGACTTGAGGATATAGGGAGGGGGAAGGGTAAGATGTGACAAAGTGAGAGAGAGTGGCATGGACATATATACACTACCAAACGTAAAATAGATAGCTAGTGGGAAGCAACCGCATAGCACAGGGAGATCAGCTCTGTGCTTTGTGACCACTTAGAGGGGTGGGATAGGGAGGGTGGGAGGGAGGGAGATGCAAGAGGGAAGAGATATGGGAACATACATATATGTATAACTGATTCACTTTGTTATAAAGCAGAAACTAACACACTATTGTAAAGCAATTATACTCCAATAAAGATGTTAAAAATAAATAAATAAATAAAATAAATAAAATAAATAAATAAATAGCAAATTAAAGTCTGGGGGAATAAAACAAAGAACAAAAAAAACCCAAAACAAACAAACAAAAAAAGAAAACAAAAAAAAGAGATTACCCGAGCCCAGATTAAAGGAGTGCAGACACTGTACACACCCTAATCTTATCAGCAACTCTGCCCTTGAACCATTGCTATAAAACTCTTTACCAAATCCTCCCAGGTTGGGACACACCATTTTCAAGGGCAGGAGCCCACTGTGTCCCCCTTTGCCTGGCAAAGCAATAAAGCTATTCTTGTATACCTCACTCAAAAATCTGCCTCTGAGATTCAATTCAGTGCCTGTGCACAGAGGCTGAGTTTTTGGCATCAGTAGACCCTAACAGCCTATCAAATAACATAGTGCCTCCCACCAATCCATTTTCCTGCCTTTCACTAGTGTAACTACTATCTCAAATCCTGCTTTCATCATTCTCTCTCTTTCTTTTTTATATATCTTTTTTTTTTAATCTATATGCCTTCTTTAAATGACTTTTTGTTTACTTGAAAGATATAACAATATGTGTAAACATTTGGTAGTATTTTCCCCTTATCATATTGCTAGATTAATTCATGTGTTTGCAGGTTATTGTCATTTATGAATTTTAATTATTAACTAATATTCTTTCATGTGACTAAAACAAGGTGTGAGTTAAGACATGACATATATTGAGAATCAAATCACTTTTTGCTGAATCATTTGAATCAAATGAGAAATTCTTCAATACATAAGAATATCCACCAGAAAACACCCAAGGGAAATTATAACTAAAGCTTATATGAGATAAATCAAAGCAGATTTTTAAACAAAAATATCATCTGTGCTGTTACCATATTATTCCTTCTAAAGTGATATCAGAAAAAAATGAGATTTTAAAAATTCTTTCAGTTATCTCTAGGTCTTAAAATTCAAAATAAGCATTTGCATGGGTAATATGTATTATCCTGTTTCTCTGTCAGTAGAAGTGAATAGTCTAAACTTTCCCTCTATACCATGTTCTTTAAAAGAAAATCTGTATTAATATTTATTTTTTTCAAACCAGAGTATAATAGTTGTCTGCAAAATAGTCATAAAGAATGCCATGACTAAAGTATGTCAATGACAGAATTTAAATTGTTTACCTTAAAATGTATTATGTACAGGAAAGAATGAAGAGTCTTAGTTACAGATGTAGAGGTCACTTTCTTCTCTTTCCCTGTGGCTGCCTAGGCAGCACACACACTTCTCACTTCCTTGTCTTCATACAACGGGCCTGTTCAAGATTGTTCATATAGTGAGGTGCAAAGCCATTGCTTCAGTGTGACCTGAGTGGACATTTTCCATAAGGATGGATAGAAGACTGAATCATCCTCTTAGACATTGCTAGAGCTTTGTTACCTGCTGCAGCCTAAAGAGGCTTACATATTGTATAATCAGTATACTTGATATTATGAGACTATATGAATTAATTTTTTTCTTTTTGGCCATGCTGCCCAGCACATGGAATCTTAGTTCCCTGACCAGGGATCAAACCCACATCCCCTGCAGTGGAAGTACAGAGTCTTAACCACTGGACCTCCAGGGAAGTCCTGAGACTGTATGAATTCATTTAAGAGAAATTTCATCGTATAACTATTGACTTCCATAAGAATTTTGAGCAGCTTAGGATCAGCTACATTATGATGTAAAATGTTGATTGATATGACAAATTTGAATAGAATCAAATGGGTAGGAAAAGATATGGAGGAAGGTATGAATGGTTGATAAGAAGAGAAGGTATAACACAGATAAACAGAATACAGTAACTTGAAAGTATGTCATTAGATAATATATCTTATTTCCTTTTTTAAAGTGATGAAGAAAGATGCTTTTATGATACTTTGCTATAACTTATCTTCTCCAGAGTACTAAATAGGTAGAGACTACTCCCAAAAAACCATTATATAACTTCAGAAAAGTGAAAAAAATTAAAAATCCACATGTGCATTAGACCCTACTTAATACATCATTTATGTACTATTAAATGGAGTATTTGTAGAAAACAAAAAACAAGCATCTGTTCTGATGTGGATATCAAACAAATCATCAGTATCAACAACTTATCAGTGTGTGTGTGTGTGTGTGTGTATTGTGTATTTGATAGAAAGGGAATATATCAACATTTGTAGATTAAGTGGTATAATTCATGTACAGAAATAGTCTATTTTAATATTTTTTCCAGCACTTCTATTAAATGGGTGCTATTATGTTCATGTAAAAATAAAGAAACTGTGGCTTTAGAGACGTACCTGGCTGTAGATTAGTAGACAGTAGAACAAAGATGTAAATTCAGGTTAATCATATTTCAAAGCCCATACCATTCTCAGTATCTCCTTGCATAACTAACTTAATTTTCATGAAAAACCTGTGAGGCAGATCAGGAAACTGAAACTTGATAAATAGCATGCAAAGTAATGCAGAACATTTAAGTATTAAAAAGCAAGATTTGAACCCAGGTCCCCCTTAGTCTTTACTGAAAAGCCACACCACAGATGGAATAAGATGGTGATATTAGGAAGAAGGAGTATAGGACAAATATACTTTGTTTTCTTTGATAACAAAGAAAAATAAAATCCAGAGCCTGAATAAGGAGAAAAGGGGGGAGGGTGGTATATTGCAGCTACTCTCAATTTCCATATGTTAGAAAGTACTACTGCATACATTATCAGCTATTTTATCAATAGATAAAGAGAACCCCTAACAACAAACCCTTTTTGTATTTAGGAAGTGAAATCCTTTTATAGCATTTAAGTGACAGCACATTTAGACAGAGCATTCTAAGGTATCATTTCAATTTTATTCAAATAAATATTTTCTGCATGCAAGAAATTGTTCCAGATATTTAGAGAGAAACAGAGGTGCATGTTTCAAAACTTATATTGGCAGAATATTCAGGCCTAGGAAGGCAACAGATGCTCTATGTAAATTAAAATGTGAGATATAATGTGATAAGGTACAAAAACACTTGTGAGCATAACAGAGCACTGAGAGTTTTATTATTATTATTCCATGAGTCAGAGAAGTCTTCTTGGATTTGGGCCACTTGGCCACAGGAACAACTTTGCCAAGCAGAGATGGAATAGAGGACATTCCAAGAAGAGAAAACAGGACAGACAGAACTGGAGAAAAGAAAATGTTTAAGGAAGAAAAAAAAGTTATTTCCCTGCTATTGTTGTGGGGTGTGTGTGTGTATGTGTGTGTTTGTGTGTGTGTGCAAATGAGCTAACCTGGGAAGGATAGTAGGGAAATATCTTGGAGGCATTGAGATTTTGTGATGAGGATTTATACTTTACTCTGTAGATGTTCATTGAATTAAAGTTTTTAATTTTTATTTTCAAGAATTGGGCCATCTCTACTAAAAATCATGCTATTAGAAAATAAAAATGTATGTAATGTATAGCCTGTCACACTTACCAATGTTGAAGAGTATAGAACTTTTGGTATGAGGTGGACCCATTTGTGATACCATGCAAGATGGTTTTACTGATACTACCTAACAAATACTAAATCATTCAGAAAAAATATTCTGCGTGAAAGTTTGTCATTTAACATGATAATCTCATCAAAATAAAATACCATGTAAATGAAACAGGTAAGCAAATTTTCAGAAGAACTATGTATTATCCAGATAAGAATTTGATAATAAAATTCTGTAGCTATATTGATAAACCTAGCTTTGGAAACCTGCTGCTGATTCCACATCACCAAATATCAATTTTTTCCATTTTCAAAGGTGAACTTGATTCTAAATTACAAATAACATATTATTTTGTCCATTGTGTTTGCATCTCCATTAACTTTATATATCACTTCATTAGGGCTCACATACTGTACGATCTATAAGAGATGGAAGCAATATAAACTATCAATGTATTGTGGATAACTTTTTCACAGACTGATGAGAATTGGGAATTGGGTTGAAAGGTCAGAAACAATTTTGTTCCTTCAATCAAGTGTTGCAGAAATGGTCAGAGGGGAAAGGTAGATGTTTTCTTTGTCTGGAAGTGGGCCCCAGAGGGCCTTGTAACACATTCAATGACTGAGCAGAAACTTCTCAGTAGACTATAAATAGATTGAAGATTTGAAATGAAATGATTTTTCATAAGTCTAAAATCAACATGAAAATTCCAGGTTCCGAATAACATCTCTTAGAATTTTCATTGGCTGTACTTCTTATTAAACCATTGCACAGTATTTTCATGAGCATCTCTTCCTTCCATTTAGCAGGATAGAATTTTATCCCTCAGGTCGTTTTGAATTTATCTGTAATGAAGCTAGCATATTCAAAACTCAAATATTCTAATGATTTCCCAGAGACATTTCTGAATGTTTTTTAAGATCACCCAGTTTCTTTTGGTTGAACACATATATATCTATAATAATCCAAGAAGTCCAACTATCACCATGACGTTATCCTGTCAAAAGGATAATAAGCCCCTCATTGCTTTCATTCATCCCATTTGACAATGTTCCACCCTAATGAATTAATAAGTAGGTCTTTTACCTGAATAGAAATCTTGGGGTGAGATATATTTTAGCAATATTTATCTAAAGCATTTCCCGTAATGATGAAGTTACATCATTTTTCTTAAGAAACGTCACACACATTTACTACCTTGATTACCATTTCTTATTATTCATCAATCCTTGAAGCTGTTTTCATCAATTCTTATTCAAACACTGGGTGGAGATCATGACTATTTATCATGATGAAGCTGAACTAGTTAAGTTGCCCAGCTTGGTCATCAGACGATAATGAAGATGGTTACTTGAAAACTTATTAAAAGCAGTATGAGCCATATGTGATCACATCTCTTTAATGTTCCACTTGTTTTGGTTTAGCATCTATTCATAAGTGCATCGTTAGCATTCAGAAGAAATTATCAAAAGATAATGACTGGAAAATAGCCTTTTTAACGACTGCTGTTATATTTTTAAAGAATGATTCATTGGCCATAAAGCTTAAAAAGTCTACTGAATCATATATCACAGTGAACATGTACTTGCACATTAGCCCATTTCAAGAAAACGCTCCCAAGGAATGTGGACTTCACCAGACAAGGAACCCAAGCTCATTACCACTAGAGTAATCAATAATCTCTGCTAATGTGTTCAGCTGGCGACACAAACCAGATCAATAAAACCTGCCACGTGCTTTCGTTTGAGGAAATGAAGCCTTTTAATTCTTAATTAAGGGAGAGACCTCACATCCGTAATGATGTTTGCAATGAATATTACCACAGAGGACATGGGAATGAATCTGAGTTTTTCATTACAGAACTGCATAAGGAAGGGGAGAAAAAAAAAAAACAAAAACCAAAGGTTAAAAATAAGGGAACTTTGTTTATTGATTCCTTAGCATTTAAAATGTACACCCATAGAATATCGTGTTTCCCCTAAAGTGAGAAAATGGCAAAGATTCAGTTTTAGAAGCACCGTGGCAGAAAGCAAAAATTATTTGCTCAATAAATCTCTAAACAGCAACCAAGCAAGACAATACCTTTCAATCAGAGAGGAGAGAATCAACTGCCTGGAGAGTTTACAGACAGAGATGACACAGAAAAGTGAAGGAACTTACAACAATAAGTAGGTATTGGCTAGAGCTTAGCCCTAGAATTTAGCACATTTCAATCTAGTCCAATATTCAATATTGTTTAGTTTTAAACATAATGTTAATATATTCGTACTTATACATAACGTTCATATTCATAATGTAGTATCATTTAGGGCCTTAACAGGATAGAGCCCCCAAGCAGTATTATAGTGAAGATATAGTTTACAAAATGTTTGATTTTTATTCAATAAAATTAATGAAGTAATACTGGACTAAACATCAACCCTGAGATACAGCAAATTTTTAAAGCTAAAAGATAAATTAGCAGATGAGCAATATTATTGTTTCATTTCTTTCAAAAGTACCTTTATCACTAGTATCTTTGAGTATAAAATCACAATGTTCTTGGAACATAACTACACAAATAAGAGGTACCTGAATGTTTTGTACTAATAAGGTAATGAGGACTCAGCTTTGCTCTGAGTCAATACCTGATAAATCTTCCTTGATATTTCCATATACTTATTTATTGATCCTGCCTGGGTAGGATAGACCTCCTTGGATCAGGATAATTTCATCTATTCATTTATTCATAAGATGGAAAGTTCTGACTAAAGTCTTTATTAACAATTAATATTAGCTTGGATGTGCTGGGGAAAAAATGTGGTTATTTCTAAATGTTTTCTAACTAATTTTGGACATTTGCAATTTAAACAATGTTTTCTGCTTATAAGTGAGTTTAACTCATGAATAGATTGAAATAACCTCTTATGTTTTCCCAGTGGTTTTTTACTCCTTTGTTACAGATTTAGATCAAATTCTGCCTTTGGACACTTCACCTTTTTATCTACATAAACGATGAGGACAGTTGTTTCAAATGCTTTGTATAGCTTTAAAATGTTTCAAAACCCTAACATGTTCTGCACACGAACCTTTTGCTTACACTGGTGTATATTTAAACTGATTGGCCACATACTACATCTGGTGCCCAACTAGGTACCTTATCACTAGGGACTCTATAAGGAGAGAACTCAGGACAAATGGAAATAGAAACACTAGCCTACGAGAACTTCCGACCAGCAGAAAGTGCTAACACATCTGTATGTTTATATAGATATATCTACAGGAGTTGGAAAATATTGACAATAAAAATCTTACTAAGATGAATTATAACTCCCATATTTTCACCTTTAAGTAACAATGATAAGCCCTTAGTATTATACTTTAAAATATAGGTGTGTGTGTAAATGAGGTAGGGCATGGGGGAAGCAGGGGAAGGAAGAAAGGCAGGAAGGGAAGGAGGGGGAGAGACTGAGATGAGTACTTTAGTGACCATGTGACAATCTGGCTGGGTGTAGCCACACCACAGCAAAGTGGGTTTCTCTCAACTATTCCACATTTTTTGTTTGTGTTATTTTATTCCAGTTAATAAACATTTGTATCAGACTTGGTAATAGCCATTTTATATATATCAACTCATTTCATTTTTAAAGTAAGTCTACAAGGAATATACTGTTATTATTATCCAATTTCAGTAATAAGGACCCTTGAAATTAGAATTGCAAAAATAATTGCCCAAGACAACTAAAATGTGGCAGAGTTGGATTTTGAACTTAGAATTCTCTGAATTTAGAACTCTCTGAATTTAGAACTCTCTTCACTATATAGTCTCTCCATTTGTTTTTGGCCCAAACCTTGCAGTTCTTCAAGAATTGCAGGGACTCTGAAAAACTCTTTTTTTTTTTTTTTTTTTTTGTTCTTGACCAAACTCTAAGTCTTAAGACAGGCATAATTGTGCCATTATTGGGAAAATTTAAGTAACAATTATTCAGTAAGAGGAACAAATTCTAGATTCTAACAGAAATACTAGCTACTCAATCTATAATTCTGTGAAACCATTTCTCTCTCTGTTTTTCTTTTTTTTATGTTTACTTGGGATATCATTATTTGTTCATTTCCCTCCAAATAAACACATGGGCTTGTCTTAATATCTTACAGTACTTCATCAGAAGCCTACTTATGCCCATACAGATTGCATAAGATTCCTATATTATTGGAAAAATGAAAATAATGGTAGTAGTTTAAATAATTTGTTATCAGACCCATAGGGTGTGAGGTGTTGATTAGCTTTAGGCAGTGAATAAATACTCATTCACTTGACAAAGTAAAAAGATTTTACAACCAATGATACATTGTTAAGGGCATTTCAGATTAAATCTTTAAATGTTTATTTTAAAAAATAACTTATATACTGAAAGAAGTTAGACTGAGATTAATCTTGCCTCTTGGTCTCCATTTTTCCTGTTTTTTTAACTCTGCCCCTTGAACAAAGGTCAGTGTTTCCTTATCTCCCAAGTAGGAGTCCTCTATACCCAAAGTTTCAAGCCATAGGCCTATTAGTCACAGAATATGGAGG